>NC_080192.1:56549178-56727011 GCF_030028045.1 Hippopotamus amphibius kiboko | reverse complement strand
TGTTTCTTAAGAGGCAAGTGTCACATCATAGCTATCACATCATGCCTGTGGCTCTCATATCATTTCTGTCTCAACACATGTGGCATTGTCACCTGATACCTGTCACACTCAGAGTGTTATTGTGACCTCAATTTGTCAGAAGACTTCCAGAAGCATTACAGCATACCTGTCACTTCACATGTGCATGTCACATCATGTCCATCACAACCCACATGCATGTCAACTCAGAAGGTCACAATCAGCATACGATTGTCACCACTCATTTGTCCCAAGCCATTTATGACTGTCACATCACAACTGTCACAACGCTTCTGTGGTTGTCATCCCACATGTATCTTAACATGCAAATGCCCCATCATATGTGTCGCATTGCACCTGTGATTGTCATATCACATCTGTCTCAACATGCATGAGAGTGTCTCCTGACATGTGTCACACCCAGAGAGTGAGTGTCACCTCATATAAGTCACATGCCATGCAGGGGTGTCACATCATACCTCTCATATCACACATGTGTGTGTCACATCAGATCAGTTCCAATCAACTTGTGTGTCACCTCACATTGTCACTTGCTTTACAGAGCATCGCATCATACCTGTCATCACACATGAGAGTCATATCACATCAAGCACAAGCCATTTGTGTGTCACCTCACGTGATCACCACACATGTGTCACACATGCTTATGTGTGTCACATCAAAACTGTTACAAGGCCCATGTGATTGTCACATCACCTGTGTTGTAACACGCAAGTGCCATAACATATCAGTCACATCATGTCTGTTATTGTCACAGCATTTCTGCCTCAACAAATGTGGCAGTGTCATCTGACATCTGTTACACCCATAGTGTGTTACCTCACATTTGGCACATGCTTTACAGAGTGACACATCCTATCTGTCATCACACATGAGAGTGTCATATCACATCAGGCACAGCCCACTTGTGTGTCACCTCACATGGTCACAACTGGCATGTGATTGTCACCGCACATCTGTCACAAGCTGCTTATGACGGTCACATCACAACTGTCACAATGTTCATGTATTTGTCACCTCATGTGTCTTAATGCCCAAGGGTCACATCATACCTGTGTCATTGCACATGTGATTGTCACATCACATGGGTCTCAACACACTTGAGAGTGTCACCTGACTCCTGTGACACACAGAGTGTGATTGTCCCCTCATATTAGTCACATGCCTCCCAGGAGTGTCACATCACACCAGTCACATTGCACATGCGTGTGTCACATCACAACAGTTCCAAATTCACTTGTGTGTCACCCCACATGGTCACAATTGGCATGTCAATGTCACCACACATCGGTCACAAGACTCATGATTGTCACATCACACCTGTCCCAATGCCTGTGTGATTGTCACCTCATGGGTGTCATAATGTGCAAGTGTCACAACATTTCAGTCCCATTGTGCCTGTTAGGGTCACACTATTTCTGTCTCGACACACATGGCAGTGTTACCTGACATCTGTCTCAACAAGAGTGTGATTAGCACATCACATTTGTCACATGACTTCTGGAGTGTCATGTCATATGTGTCCCATCACATGAGTGTGTCATAGCACATCAGGCACAACCCACTTGTGTGTCACCTCACATGGTCACAACCAGCAAGTGGTTGACACCACACAGCTGTCACACACCACTTATGTGTGTCACATCCAAACTGTCACCATGCCCATGTGATTGTCACCTCATCTGTGTCATAACAGGCAAGTGTCACATATCTGTCACATCATGCCTGTGGCTGTCACCTATTTGTCTCAACACACATGTCAGTGTCACATGACATCTGTCACACCAAGAGTGTGATTGTCACCTCACATTTGTCATGTGCTTTATGGAGTGTCACATCATATCTGTCATCACACATGACAGTGTCATATCACATCAGGCACAAGCCCCTTGTGTGTCATCTCACATAGTCACAACCAGCATGTGGGTTTTCACACACACTGCTTCTGTGGGTCACATCACTGCTGTCACTGTGCCCTTGTGATTGTCACCTCCTCTGTGTCATCATGCACAACTGTCACATCATATCTGTCACATTGAGCCTGTGACTGTCATGCCATTTCTGTCTCAACACACATGGCAGTGTCACATGACATCTGTCACACCAAGACTGTGATTGTCACCTCACATTTGTCACATGCATTACAGAGTATCACACAGTATATGTCATTACACATGAGAATGTCACATAACTTCAGGCACAACCCAGGTGTGTATCAGCTCACCCTATCACAATTGGCATGTGATTGTCACCACACATCTGTCACAAGCCTCTTATGATTGTCACATCACACCTGTCATAATGCCTGAGTGATTGTCACCTCATGTGTGTCATAACATGCAATTATCCAAAAATGTCAGTCACATTGTGCCTGTTATTGGTCACACCATTTCTACTTCAACACATGTGGCAGTGTCACCTGACATATGTCACACCTCGAGTGTGATTGTCACCTCACATTTGTCACATGTGTTATGGAGTGTCACATCATATCTGTCACATTACACATGGGAGTGAAATATCACATGAGGCACAACCCACTTGTGTGTCACCTCACATGGTCACAACCCACATGTTATTGTCACCACACATCTGTCACACATGCTTATGTGGGTCACGTCAAATCTGTTACAATGCCCATGTGATGGTCACCTCATCTGTGTTATAATATGCAAGTGTCACATCATATCTCTCATATCATGCCTGTGATCATCACATCATTTCTGTCTCAACACACGTGGCAGTGTCACCTGATATCTGTCACACCCACAGTGTGATTGTCACCTCACACTTGTCACACGTCTTCTGGGAGTGTCACATCATCCCTGTCACCTCTGACATGTGCATGTCACATCACATCAGTCAAAACCCATATGTATGTGATCTCAGATGGTCACAATCTGCATATGATTGTCACCACACACTGGTCACAAGCCACTTATGAGTCTCACATCACAACTGTCACAATGCTCAAGTGACTGTCACCTCACATGTGTCTTCACACACAACTGTCACATCATACCTGTCACATTGCACATGTGATTGTCACATCACATCAGATCCAACCCAGTTGTGTGTCACCTCCCATTGTCACAATTGGCATATGATTGTCACCACACATCTGTCACACATACTTCTGTGTGTTACATCAAAACTGTTATAACACCCATGTGACTGTCACTTCTCCTATGTCAGAATGCACGTGTCACATCATAGCTGTCACATCGTGCCTGTGACTCTCGCATCATTTCTGTCTCAACACATGTGGCAGTGTCACCTGGCATCTGTCACACCCAGAGTGTGTTTGTCACCTCCCATTTGTCAGGTGCCTTACAAAGTGTCATGTTTCCCTGTCACATCACATATGGGACTGTCACGTCACATCCATCACCACCCATTTGTCACCTCATGTGTTCACCACTGGCATATGATTGTCACCACACATCTGTCACAAGCCTCTTATCAGTGTCATATCACAACTGTCACCACACCCATGTGGCCGTTACCTCACATGTGTCATAACATGAAAGCATTATATCGTATCTATCCCATCACACTTATGATTATCACGTCACTTCTGTCTCAGCCCATGTGGGTGTGTCATCTGACATCTGTCATACCCTGAGTGTGAGTGTCACATCACATGTGTCAAATGCCTTCCAGAGTGTCACATCATATCTGTCGCATCACATGTGAGAGTGTCATATCTCATCAGGTACAACCCACTTGTGTCACCTCACATGGTCACAACCAGCATGTGGTTGTCATCACACACCTGTCACACATTGCTTATGTGTGTCACATCACAACTGTCACAACACTCATGTGATTGTTACCTCACCATGTGTCTTAACAGGCAAGTGTCACATCATAGCTATCACATCATGCCTGTGGCTCTCATATCATTTCTGTCTCAACACATGTGGCATTGTCACCTGATACCTGTCACACTCAGAGTGTTATTGTGACCTCAATTTGTCAGAAGACTTCCAGAAGCATTACAGCATACCTGTCACTTCACATGTGCATGTCACATCATGTCCATCACAACCCACATGCATGTCAACTCAGAAGGTCACAATCAGCATACGATTGTCACCACTCATTTGTCCCAAGCCATTTATGATTGTCACATCACAACTGTCACAACGCTTCTGTGGTTGTCATCCCACATGTATCTTAACATGCAAATGCCCCATCATATGTGTCACATTGCACCTGTGATTGTCATATCACATCTGTCTCAACACGCATGAGAGTGTCTCCTGACATGTGTCACACCCAGAGAGTGAGTGTCACCTCATATAAGTCACATGCCATGCAGGGGTGTCACATCATACCTCTCATATCACACATGTGTGTGTCACATCAGATCAGTTCCAATCAACTTGTGTGTCACCTCACATTGTCACTTGCTTTACAGAGCATCGCATCATACCTGTCATCACACATGAGAGTCATATCACATCAAGCACAAGCCATTTGTGTGTCACCTCACATGATCACCACACATGTGTCACACATGCTTATGTGTGTCACATCAAAACTGTTACAAGGCCCATGTGATTGTCACATCACCTGTGTTGTAACACACAAGTGCCATAACATATCAGTCACATCATGTCTGTTATTGTCACAGCATTTCTGCCTCAACACACACTGTGCCCTTGTGATTGTCACCTCCTCTGTGTCATCATGCACAACTGTCACATCATATCTGTCACATTGCACCTGTGACCTCATTTCTGTCTCAACACATGTGGCAGATTCCCCTGACATCTGTTACACCCAGAGTGTGATCGTCACCTCATATTTGACACATGCCTTAGAGATAGTTGCATATCTGTCACATCACACATGTGCATGTCAAAGTCTATATCACAAACCTGTTTTTCCACAATTCACATTATCACAACCATCGAGTGATTGTCAACCCACAACTGGCACAAACCACTTATGATTGTCACATCACACCTGTCACAAGGTCCTTGTGATTGTCTTCTCATGTGTCATAATGTGCAAGTGCCACTACATATCAGTCACATGCCTGTTATTGTCATATCATTTCTGTCTCAACACACATGGCAGTTGTGATATCTGTCACATCCAAAGTGTCATTATCACCTCACATTTGTGACATGCTTTATGTAGTGTCACATCCTATTTTTCACATCATGCCTGTGACTGTCACATCATTTCTGTCTCAGCAAATATGGCAGTGTCATCTGACATCTGTCACACCCAGAGTGTGATTGTTGACTCACATTTGCCACATGCTTGATGAAGTGTTACATCATATCTGTCATCACACATGAGAGTATCACATCACAGCAGGCACAACCCACTTGTGTGTCATCTCACATGGTCACAACCTACATGTGGTTGCCAAAACATACCTGTCACACACTGATTATGTGTGTCACATCACAACTTTCACAACCCCCTGTGATTGTCACCTCACCAGTGTCATAATGGGCAAGTGTCACATCATATCTGTCACATTGAGCCTGTGACTGTCATGCCATTTCTGTCTCAACACACATGGCAGTGTCACATGACATCTGTCACACCAAGACTGTGATTGTCACCTCACATTTGTCACATGCATTACAGAGTATCACACAGTATATGTCATTACACATGAGAATGTCACATAACTTCAGGCACAACCCACGTGTGTATCAGCTCACCCTGTCACAATTGGCATGTGATTGTCACCACACATCTGTCACAAGCCTCTTATGATTGTCACATCACACCTGTCATAATGCCTGAGTGATTGTCACCTCATGTGTGTCATAACATGCAATTATCCAAAAATGTCAGTCACATTGTGCCTGTTATTGGTCACACCATTTCTACTTCAACACATGTGGCAGTGTCACCTGACATATGTCACACCTCGAGTGTGATTGTCACCTCACATTTGTCACATGTGTTATGGAGTGTCACATCATATCTGTCACATTACACATGGGAGTGAAATATCACATGAGGCACAACCCACTTGTGTGTCACCTCACATGGTCACAACCCACATGTTATTGTCACCACACATCTGTCACACATGCTTATGTGGGTCACGTCAAATCTGTTACAATGCCCATGTGATTGTCACCTCATCTGTGTTATAATATGCAAGTGTCACATCATATCTCTCATATCATGCCTGTGATCATCACATCATTTCTGTCTCAACACACGTGGCAGTGTCACCTGATATCTGTCACACCCACAGTGTGATTGTCACCTCACACTTGTCACACGTCTTCTGGGAGTGTCACATCATCCCTGTCACCTCTGACATGTGCATGTCACATCACATCAGTCAAAACCCATATGTATGTGATCTCAGATGGTCACAATCTGCATATGATTGTCACCACACACTGGTCACAAGCCACTTATGAGTCTCACATCACAACTGTCACAATGCTCAAGTGACTGTCACCTCACATGTGTCTTCACGCACAACTGTCACATCATACCTGTCACATTGCACATGTGATTGTCACATCACATCAGATCCAACCCAGTTGTGTGTCACCTCCCATTGTCACAATTGGCATATGATTGTCACCACACATCTGTCACACATACTTCTGTGTGTTACATCAAAACTGTTATAACACCCATGTGACTGTCACTTCTCCTATGTCAGAATGCACGTGTCACATCATAGCTGTCACATCGTGCCTGTGACTCTCGCATCATTTCTGTCTCAACACATGTGGCAGTGTCACCTGGCATCTGTCACACCCAGAGTGTGTTTGTCACCTCCCATTTGTCAGGTGCCTTACAAAGTGTCATGTTTCCCTGTCACATCACATATGGGACTGTCACGTCACATCCATCACCACCCATTTGTCACCTCATGTGTTCACCACTGGCATATGATTGTCACCACACATCTGTCACAAGCCTCTTATCAGTGTCATATCACAACTGTCACCACACCCATGTGGCCGTTACCTCACATGTGTCATAACATGAAAGCATTATATCGTATCTATCCCATCACACTTATGATTATCACGTCACTTCTGTCTCAGCCCATGTGGGTGTGTCATCTGACATCTGTCATACCCTGAGTGTGAGTGTCACATCACATGTGTCAAATGCCTTCCAGAGTGTCACATCATATCTGTCGCATCACATGTGAGAGTGTCATATCTCATCAGGTACAACCCACTTGTGTCACCTCACATGGTCACAACCAGCATGTGGTTGTCATCACACACCTGTCACACATTGCTTATGTGTGTCACATCACAACTGTCACAACACTCATGTGATTGTTACCTCACCATGTGTCTTAACAGGCAAGTGTCACATCATAGCTATCACATCATGCCTGTGGCTCTCATATCATTTCTGTCTCAACACATGTGGCATTGTCACCTGATACCTGTCACACTCAGAGTGTTATTGTGACCTCAATTTGTCAGAAGACTTCCAGAAGCATTACAGCATACCTGTCACTTCACATGTGCATGTCACATCATGTCCATCACAACCCACATGCATGTCAACTCAGAAGGTCACAATCAGCATACGATTGTCACCACTCATTTGTCCCAAGCCATTTATGACTGTCACATCACAACTGGCACAACGCTTCTGTGGTTGTCATCCCACATGTATCTTAACATGCAAATGCCCCATCATATGTGTCGCATTGCACCTGTGATTGTCATATCACATCTGTCTCAACACGCATGAGAGTGTCTCCTGACATGTGTCACACCCAGAGAGTGAGTGTCACCTCATATAAGTCACATGCCATGCAGGGGTGTCACATCATACCTCTCATATCACACATGTGTGTGTCACATCAGATCAGTTCCAATCAACTTGTGTGTCACCTCACATTGTCACTTGCTTTACAGAGCATCGCATCATACCTGTCATCACACATGAGAGTCATATCACATCAAGCACAAGCCATTTGTGTGTCACCTCACATGATCACCACACATGTGTCACACATGCTTATGTGTGTCACATCAAAACTGTTACAAGGCCCATGTGATTGTCACATCACCTGTGTTGTAACACACAAGTGCCATAACATATCAGTCACATCATGTCTGTTATTGTCACAGCATTTCTGCCTCAACACACACTGTGCCCTTGTGATTGTCACCTCCTCTGTGTCATCATGCACAACTGTCACATCATATCTGTCACATTGCACCTGTGACCTCATTTCTGTCTCAACACATGTGGCAGATTCCCCTGACATCTGTTACACCCAGAGTGTGATCGTCACCTCATATTTGACACATGCCTTAGAGAGAGTCGCATATCTGTCACATCACACATGTGCATGTCAAAGTCTATATCACAAACCTGTTTTTCCACAATTCACATTATCACAACCATCGAGTGATTGTCAACCCACAACTGGCACAAACCACTTATGATTGTCACATCACACCTGTCACAAGGTCCTTGTGATTGTCTTCTCATGTGTCATAATGTGCAAGTGCCACTACATATCAGTCACATGCCTGTTATTGTCATATCATTTCTGTCTCAACACACATGGCAGTTGTGATATCTGTCACATCCAAAGTGTCATTATCACCTCACATTTGTGACATGCTTTATGTAGTGTCACATCCTATTTTTCACATCATGCCTGTGACTGTCACATCATTTCTGTCTCAGCAAATATGGCAGTGTCATCTGACATCTGTCACACCCAGAGTGTGATTGTTGACTCACATTTGCCACATGCTTGATGAAGTGTTACATCATATCTGTCATCACACATGAGAGTATCACATCACAGCAGGCACAACCCACTTGTGTGTCATCTCACATGGTCACAACCTACATGTGGTTGCCAAAACATACCTGTCACACACTGATTATGTGTGTCACATCACAACTTTCACAACCCCCTGTGATTGTCACCTCACCAGTGTCATAATGGGCAAGTGTCACATCATATCTGTCACATTGAGCCTGTGACTGTCATGCCATTTCTGTCTCAACACACATGGCAGTGTCACATGACATCTGTCACACCAAGACTGTGATTGTCACCTCACATTTGTCACATGCATTACAGAGTATCACACAGTATATGTCATTACACATGAGAATGTCACATAACTTCAGGCACAACCCACGTGTGTATCAGCTCACCCTGTCACAATTGGCATGTGATTGTCACCACACATCTGTCACAAGCCTCTTATGATTGTCACATCACACCTGTCATAATGCCTGAGTGATTGTCACCTCATGTGTGTCATAACATGCAATTATCCAAAAATGTCAGTCACATTGTGCCTGTTATTGGTCACACCATTTCTACTTCAACACATGTGGCAGTGTCACCTGACATATGTCACACCTCGAGTGTGATTGTCACCTCACATTTGTCACATGTGTTATGGAGTGTCACATCATATCTGTCACATTACACATGGGAGTGAAATATCACATGAGGCACAACCCACTTGTGTGTCACCTCACATGGTCACAACCCACATGTTATTGTCACCACACATCTGTCACACATGCTTATGTGGGTCACGTCAAATCTGTTACAATGCCCATGTGATTGTCACCTCATCTGTGTTATAATATGCAAGTGTCACATCATATCTCTCATATCATGCCTGTGATCATCACATCATTTCTGTCTCAACACACGTGGCAGTGTCACCTGATATCTGTCACACCCACAGTGTGATTGTCACCTCACACTTGTCACACGTCTTCTGGGAGTGTCACATCATCCCTGTCACATCTGACATGTGCATGTCACATCACATCAGTCAAAACCCATATGTATGTGATCTCAGATGGTCACAATCTGCATATGATTGTCACCACACACTGGTCACAAGCCACTTATGAGTCTCACATCACAACTGTCACAATGCTCAAGTGACTGTCACCTCACATGTGTCTTCACGCACAACTGTCACATCATACCTGTCACATTGCACATGTGATTGTCACATCACATCAGATCCAACCCAGTTGTGTGTCACCTCCCATTGTCACAATTGGCATATGATTGTCACCACACATCTGTCACACATACTTCTGTGTGTTACATCAAAACTGTTATAACACCCATGTGACTGTCACTTCTCCTATGTCAGAATGCACGTGTCACATCATAGCTGTCACATCGTGCCTGTGACTCTCGCATCATTTCTGTCTCAACACATGTGGCAGTGTCACCTGGCATCTGTCACACCCAGAGTGTGTTTGTCACCTCCCATTTGTCAGGTGCCTTACAAAGTGTCATGTTTCCCTGTCACATCACATATGGGACTGTCACGTCACATCCATCACCACCCATTTGTCACCTCATGTGTTCACCACTGGCATATGATTGTCACCACACATCTGTCACAAGCCTCTTATCAGTGTCATATCACAACTGTCACCACACCCATGTGGCCGTTACCTCACATGTGTCATAACATGAAAGCATTATATCGTATCTATCCCATCACACTTATGATTATCACGTCACTTCTGTCTCAGCCCATGTGGGTGTGTCATCTGACATCTGTCATACCCTGAGTGTGAGTGTCACATCACATGTGTCAAATGCCTTCCAGAGTGTCACATCATATCTGTCGCATCACATGTGAGAGTGTCATATCTCATCAGGTACAACCCACTTGTGTCACCTCACATGGTCACAACCAGCATGTGGTTGTCATCACACACCTGTCACACATTGCTTATGTGTGTCACATCACAACTGTCACAACACTCATGTGATTGTTACCTCAACATGTGTCTTAAGAGGCAAGTGTCACATCATAGCTATCACATCATGCCTGTGGCTCTCATATCATTTCTGTCTCAACACATGTGGCATTGTCACCTGATACCTGTCACACTCAGAGTGTTATTGTGACCTCAATTTGTCAGAAGACTTCCAGAAGCATTACAGCATACCTGTCACTTCACATGTGCATGTCACATCATGTCCATCACAACCCACATGCATGTCAACTCAGAAGGTCACAATCAGCATACGATTGTCACCACTCATTTGTCCCAAGCCATTTATGATTGTCACATCACAACTGTCACAACGCTTCTGTGGTTGTCATCCCACATGTATCTTAACATGCAAATGCCCCATCATATGTGTCGCATTGCACCTGTGATTGTCATATCACATCTGTCTCAACACGCATGAGAGTGTCTCCTGACATGTGTCACACCCAGAGAGTGATTGTCACCTCATATAAGTCACATGCCATGCAGGGGTGTCACATCATACCTCTCATATCACACATGTGTGTGTCACATCAGATCAGTTCCAACCAACTTGTGTGTCACCTCACATTGTCACTTGCTTTACAGAGCATCGCATCATACCTGTCATCACACATGAGAGTCATATCACATCAAGCACAAGCCATTTGTGTGTCACCTCACGTGATCACCACACATGTGTCACACATGCTTATGTGTGTCACATCAAAACTGTTACAAGGCCCATGTGATTGTCACATCACCTGTGTTGTAACACACAAGTGCCATAACATATCAGTCACATCATGTCTGTTATTGTCACAGCATTTCTGCCTCAACACACACTGTGCCCTTGTGATTGTCACCTCCTCTGTGTCATCATGCACAACTGTCACATCATATCTGTCACATTGCACCTGTGACCTCATTTCTGTCTCAACACATGTGGCAGATTCCCCTGACATCTGTTACACCCAGAGTGTGATCGTCACCTCATATTTGACACATGCCTTAGAGAGAGTCGCATATCTGTCACATCACACATGTGCATGTCAAAGTCTATATCACAAACCTGTTTTTCCACAATTCACATTATCACAACCATCGAGTGATTGTCAACCCACAACTGGCACAAACCACTTATGATTGTCACATCACACCTGTCACAAGGTCCTTGTGATTGTCTTCTCATGTGTCATAATGTGCAAGTGCCACTACATATCAGTCACATGCCTGTTATTGTCATATCATTTCTGTCTCAACACACATGGCAGTTGTGATATCTGTCACATCCAAAGTGTCATTATCACCTCACATTTGTGACATGCTTTATGTAGTGTCACATCCTATTTTTCACATCATGCCTGTGACTGTCACATCATTTCTGTCTCAGCAAATATGGCAGTGTCATCTGACATCTGTCACACCCAGAGTGTGATTGTTGACTCACATTTGCCACATGCTTGATGAAGTGTTACATCATATCTGTCATCACACATGAGAGTATCACATCACAGCAGGCACAACCCACTTGTGTGTCATCTCACATGGTCACAACCTACATGTGGTTGCCAAAACATACCTGTCACACACTGATTATGTGTGTCACATCACAACTTTCACAACTCCCTGTGATTGTCACCTCACCAGTGTCATCATGGGCAAGTGTCACATCATATCTGTCACATTGAGCCTGTGACTGTCATGCCATTTCTGTCTCAACACACATGGCAGTGTCACATGACATCTGTCACACCAAGACTGTGATTGTCACCTCACATTTGTCACATGCATTACAGAGTATCACACAGTATATGTCATTACACATGAGAATGTCACATAACTTCAGGCACAACCCACGTGTGTATCAGCTCACCCTGTCACAATTGGCATGTGATTGTCACCACACATCTGTCACAAGCCTCTTATGATTGTCACATCACACCTGTCATAATGCCTGAGTGATTGTCACCTCATGTGTGTCATAACATGCAATTATCCAAAAATGTCAGTCACATTGTGCCTGTTATTGGTCACACCATTTCTACTTCAACACATGTGGCAGTGTCACCTGACATATGTCACACCTCGAGTGTGATTGTCACCTCACATTTGTCACATGTGTTATGGAGTGTCACATCATATCTGTCACATTACACATGGGAGTGAAATATCACATGAGGCACAACCCACTTGTGTGTCACCTCACATGGTCACAACCCACATGTTATTGTCACCACACATCTGTCACACATGCTTATGTGGGTCACGTCAAATCTGTTACAATGCCCATGTGATGGTCACCTCATCTGTGTTATAATATGCAAGTGTCACATCATATCTCTCATATCATGCCTGTGATCATCACATCATTTCTGTCTCAACACACGTGGCAGTGTCACCTGATATCTGTCACACCCACAGTGTGATTGTCACCTCACACTTGTCACACGTCTTCTGGGAGTGTCACATCATCCCTGTCACATCTGACATGTGCATGTCACATCACATCAGTCAAAACCCATATGTATGTGATCTCAGATGGTCACAATCTGCATATGATTGTCACCACACACTGGTCACAAGCCACTTATGAGTCTCACATCACAACTGTCACAATGCTCAAGTGACTGTCACCTCACATGTGTCTTCACGCACAACTGTCACATCATACCTGTCACATTGCACATGTGATTGTCACATCACATCAGATCCAACCCAGTTGTGTGTCACCTCCCATTGTCACAATTGGCATATGATTGTCACCACACATCTGTCACACATACTTCTGTGTGTTACATCAAAACTGTTATAACACCCATGTGACTGTCACTTCTCCTATGTCAGAATGCACGTGTCACATCATAGCTGTCACATCGTGCCTGTGACTCTCGCATCATTTCTGTCTCAACACATGTGGCAGTGTCACCTGGCATCTGTCACACCCAGAGTGTGTTTGTCACCTCCCATTTGTCAGGTGCCTTACAAAGTGTCATGTTTCCCTGTCACATCACATATGGGACTGTCACGTCACATCCATCACCACCCATTTGTCACCTCATGTGTTCACCACTGGCATATGATTGTCACCACACATCTGTCACAAGCCTCTTATCAGTGTCATATCACAACTGTCACCACACCCATGTGGCCGTTACCTCACATGTGTCATAACATGAAAGCATTATATCGTATCTATCCCATCACACTTATGATTATCACGTCACTTCTGTCTCAGCCCATGTGGGTGTGTCATCTGACATCTGTCATACCCTGAGTGTGAGTGTCACATCACATGTGTCAAATGCCTTCCAGAGTGTCACATCATATCTGTCGCATCACATGTGAGAGTGTCATATCTCATCAGGTACAACCCACTTGTGTCACCTCACATGGTCACAACCAGCATGTGGTTGTCATCACACACCTGTCACACATTGCTTATGTGTGTCACATCACAACTGTCACAACACTCATGTGATTGTTACCTCACCATGTTTCTTAAGAGGCAAGTGTCACATCATAGCTATCACATCATGCCTGTGGCTCTCATATCATTTCTGTCTCAACACATGTGGCATTGTCACCTGATACCTGTCACACTCAGAGTGTTATTGTGACCTCAATTTGTCAGAAGACTTCCAGAAGCATTACAGCATACCTGTCACTTCACATGTGCATGTCACATCATGTCCATCACAACCCACATGCATGTCAACTCAGAAGGTCACAATCAGCATACGATTGTCACCACTCATTTGTCCCAAGCCATTTATGATTGTCACATCACAACTGTCACAACGCTTCTGTGGTTGTCATCCCACATGTATCTTAACATGCAAATGCCCCATCATATGTGTCGCATTGCACCTGTGATTGTCATATCACATCTGTCTCAACATGCATGAGAGTGTCTCCTGACATGTGTCACACCCAGAGAGTGAGTGTCACCTCATATAAGTCACATGCCATGCAGGGGTGTCACATCATACCTCTCATATCACACATGTGTGTGTCACATCAGATCAGTTCCAATCAACTTGTGTGTCACCTCACATTGTCACTTGCTTTACAGAGCATCGCATCATACCTGTCATCACACATGAGAGTCATATCACATCAAGCACAAGCCATTTGTGTGTCACCTCACGTGATCACCACACATGTGTCACACATGCTTATGTGTGTCACATCAAAACTGTTACAAGGCCCATGTGATTGTCACATCACCTGTGTTGTAACACGCAAGTGCCATAACATATCAGTCACATCATGTCTGTTATTGTCACAGCATTTCTGCCTCAACAAATGTGGCAGTGTCATCTGACATCTGTTACACCCATAGTGTGTTACCTCACATTTGGCACATGCTTTACAGAGTGACACATCCTATCTGTCATCACACATGAGAGTGTCATATCACATCAGGCACAGCCCACTTGTGTGTCACCTCACATGGTCACAACTGGCATGTGATTGTCACCGCACATCTGTCACAAGCTGCTTATGACGGTCACATCACAACTGTCACAATGTTCATGTATTTGTCACCTCATGTGTCTTAATGCCCAAGGGTCACATCATACCTGTGTCATTGCACATGTGATTGTCACATCACATGGGTCTCAACACACTTGAGAGTGTCACCTGACTCCTGTGACACACAGAGTGTGATTGTCCCCTCATATTAGTCACATGCCTCCCAGGAGTGTCACATCACACCAGTCACATTGCACATGCGTGTGTCACATCACAACAGTTCCAAATTCACTTGTGTGTCACCCCACATGGTCACAATTGGCATGTCAATGTCACCACACATCGGTCACAAGACTCATGATTGTCACATCACACCTGTCCCAATGCCTGTGTGATTGTCACCTCATGGGTGTCATAATGTGCAAGTGTCACAACATTTCAGTCCCATTGTGCCTGTTAGGGTCACACTATTTCTGTCTCGACACACATGGCAGTGTTACCTGACATCTGTCTCAACAAGAGTGTGATTAGCACATCACATTTGTCACATGACTTCTGGAGTGTCATGTCATATGTGTCCCATCACATGAGTGTGTCATAGCACATCAGGCACAACCCACTTGTGTGTCACCTCACATGGTCACAACCAGCAAGTGGTTGACACCACACAGCTGTCACACACCACTTATGTGTGTCACATCCAAACTGTCACCATGCCCATGTGATTGTCACCTCATCTGTGTCATAACAGGCAAGTGTCACATATCTGTCACATCATGCCTGTGGCTGTCACCTATTTGTTTCAACACACATGTCAGTGTCACATGACATCTGTCACACCAAGAGTGTGATTGTCACCTCACATTTGTCATGTGCTTTATGGAGTGTCACATCATATCTGTCATCACACATGACAGTGTCATATCACATCAGGCACAAGCCCCTTGTGTGTCATCTCACATAGTCACAACCAGCATGTGGGTTTTCACACACACTGCTTCTGTGGGTCACATCACTGCTGTCACTGTGCCCTTGTGATTGTCACCTCCTCTGTGTCATCATGCACAACTGTCACATCATATCTGTCACATTGAGCCTGTGACTGTCATGCCATTTCTGTCTCAACACACATGGCAGTGTCACATGACATCTGTCACACCAAGACTGTGATTGTCACCTCACATTTGTCACATGCATTACAGAGTATAACACAGTATATGTCATTACACATGAGAATGTCACATAACTTCAGGCACAACCCAGGTGTGTATCAGCTCACCCTGTCACAATTGGCATGTGATTGTCACCACACATCTGTCACAAGCCTCTTATGATTGTCACATCACACCTGTCATAATGCCTGAGTGATTGTCACCTCATGTGTGTCATAACATGCAATTATCCAAAAATGTCAGTCACATTGTGCCTGTTATTGGTCACACCATTTCTACTTCAACACATGTGGCAGTGTCACCTGACATATGTCACACCTCGAGTGTGATTGTCACCTCACATTTGTCACATGTGTTATGGAGTGTCACATCATATCTGTCACATTACACATGGGAGTGAAATATCACATGAGGCACAACCCACTTGTGTGTCACCTCACATGGTCACAACCCACATGTTATTGTCACCACACATCTGTCACACATGCTTATGTGGGTCACGTCAAATCTGTTACAATGCCCATGTGATTGTCACCTCATCTGTGTTATAATATGCAAGTGTCACATCATATCTCTCATATCATGCCTGTGATCATCACATCATTTCTGTCTCAACACACGTGGCAGTGTCACCTGATATCTGTCACACCCACAGTGTGATTGTCACCTCACACTTGTCACACGTCTTCTGGGAGTGTCACATCATCCCTGTCACATCTGACATGTGCATGTCACATCACATCAGTCAAAACCCATATGTATGTGATCTCAGATGGTCACAATCTGCATATGATTGTCACCACACACTGGTCACAAGCCACTTATGAGTCTCACATCACAACTGTCACAATGCTCAAGTGACTGTCACCTCACATGTGTCTTCACACACAACTGTCACATCATACCTGTCACATTGCACATGTGATTGTCACATCACATCAGATCCAACCCAGTTGTGTGTCACCTCCCATTGTCACAATTGGCATATGATTGTCACCACACATCTGTCACACATACTTCTGTGTGTTACATCAAAACTGTTATAACACCCATGTGACTGTCACTTCTCCTATGTCAGAATGCACGTGTCACATCATAGCTGTCACATCGTGCCTGTGACTCTCGCATCATTTCTGTCTCAACACATGTGGCAGTGTCACCTGGCATCTGTCACACCCAGAGTGTGTTTGTCACCTCCCATTTGTCAGGTGCCTTACAAAGTGTCATGTTTCCCTGTCACATCACATATGGGACTGTCACGTCACATCCATCACCACCCATTTGTCACCTCATGTGTTCACCACTGGCATATGATTGTCACCACACATCTGTCACAAGCCTCTTATCAGTGTCATATCACAACTGTCACCACACCCATGTGGCCGTTACCTCACATGTGTCATAACATGAAAGCATTATATCGTATCTATCCCATCACACTTATGATTATCACGTCACTTCTGTCTCAGCCCATGTGGGTGTGTCATCTGACATCTGTCATACCCTGAGTGTGAGTGTCACATCACATGTGTCAAATGCCTTCCAGAGTGTCACATCATATCTGTCGCATCACATGTGAGAGTGTCATATCTCATCAGGTACAACCCACTTGTGTCACCTCACATGGTCACAACCAGCATGTGGTTGTCATCACACACCTGTCACACATTGCTTATGTGTGTCACATCACAACTGTCACAACACTCATGTGATTGTTACCTCACCATGTGTCTTAAGAGGCAAGTGTCACATCATAGCTATCACATCATGCCTGTGGCTCTCATATCATTTCTGTCTCAACACATGTGGCATTGTCACCTGATACCTGTCACACTCAGAGTGTTATTGTGACCTCAATTTGTCAGAAGACTTCCAGAAGCATTACAGCATACCTGTCACTTCACATGTGCATGTCACATCATGTCCATCACAACCCACATGCATGTCAACTCAGAAGGTCACAATCAGCATACGATTGTCACCACTCATTTGTCCCAAGCCATTTATGACTGTCACATCACAACTGTCACAACGCTTCTGTGGTTGTCATCCCACATGTATCTTAACATGCAAATGCCCCATCATATGTGTCGCATTGCACCTGTGATTGTCATATCACATCTGTCTCAACACGCATGAGAGTGTCTCCTGACATGTGTCACACCCAGAGAGTGAGTGTCACCTCATATAAGTCACATGCCATGCAGGGGTGTCACATCATACCTCTCATATCACACATGTGTGTGTCACATCAGATCAGTTCCAATCAACTTGTGTGTCACCTCACATTGTCACTTGCTTTACAGAGCATCGCATCATACCTGTCATCACACATGAGAGTCATATCACATCAAGCACAAGCCATTTGTGTGTCACCTCACGTGATCACCACACATGTGTCACACATGCTTATGTGTGTCACATCAAAACTGTTACAAGGCCCATGTGATTGTCACATCACCTGTGTTGTAACACACAAGTGCCATAACATATCAGTCACATCATGTCTGTTATTGTCACAGCATTTCTGCCTCAACACACACTGTGCCCTTGTGATTGTCACCTCCTCTGTGTCATCATGCACAACTGTCACATCATATCTGTCACATTGCACCTGTGACCTCATTTCTGTCTCAACACATGTGGCAGATTCCCCTGACATCTGTTACACCCAGAGTGTGATCGTCACCTCATATTTGACACATGCCTTAGAGAGAGTCGCATATCTGTCACATCACACATGTGCATGTCAAAGTCTATATCACAAACCTGTTTTTCCACAATTCACATTATCACAACCATCGAGTGATTGTCAACCCACAACTGGCACAAACCACTTATGATTGTCACATCACACCTGTCACAAGGTCCTTGTGATTGTCTTCTCATGTGTCATAATGTGCAAGTGCCACTACATATCAGTCACATGCCTGTTATTGTCATATCATTTCTGTCTCAACACACATGGCAGTTGTGATATCTGTCACATCCAAAGTGTCATTATCACCTCACATTTGTGACATGCTTTATGTAGTGTCACATCCTATTTTTCACATCATGCCTGTGACTGTCACATCATTTCTGTCTCAGCAAATATGGCAGTGTCATCTGACATCTGTCACACCCAGAGTGTGATTGTTGACTCACATTTGCCACATGCTTGATGAAGTGTTACATCATATCTGTCATCACACATGAGAGTATCACATCACAGCAGGCACAACCCACTTGTGTGTCATCTCACATGGTCACAACCTACATGTGGTTGCCAAAACATACCTGTCACACACTGATTATGTGTGTCACATCACAACTTTCACAACCCCCTGTGATTGTCACCTCACCAGTGTCATAATGGGCAAGTGTCACATCATATCTGTCACATTGAGCCTGTGACTGTCATGCCATTTCTGTCTCAACACACATGGCAGTGTCACATGACATCTGTCACACCAAGACTGTGATTGTCACCTCACATTTGTCACATGCATTACAGAGTATCACACAGTATATGTCATTACACATGAGAATGTCACATAACTTCAGGCACAACCCACGTGTGTATCAGCTCACCCTGTCACAATTGGCATGTGATTGTCACCACACATCTGTCACAAGCCTCTTATGATTGTCACATCACACCTGTCATAATGCCTGAGTGATTGTCACCTCATGTGTGTCATAACATGCAATTATCCAAAAATGTCAGTCACATTGTGCCTGTTATTGGTCACACCATTTCTACTTCAACACATGTGGCAGTGTCACCTGACATATGTCACACCTCGAGTGTGATTGTCACCTCACATTTGTCACATGTGTTATGGAGTGTCACATCATATCTGTCACATTACACATGGGAGTGAAATATCACATGAGGCACAACCCACTTGTGTGTCACCTCACATGGTCACAACCCACATGTTATTGTCACCACACATCTGTCACACATGCTTATGTGGGTCACGTCAAATCTGTTACAATGCCCATGTGATTGTCACCTCATCTGTGTTATAATATGCAAGTGTCACATCATATCTCTCATATCATGCCTGTGATCATCACATCATTTCTGTCTCAACACACGTGGCAGTGTCACCTGATATCTGTCACACCCACAGTGTGATTGTCACCTCACACTTGTCACACGTCTTCTGGGAGTGTCACATCATCCCTGTCACCTCTGACATGTGCATGTCACATCACATCAGTCAAAACCCATATGTATGTGATCTCAGATGGTCACAATCTGCATATGATTGTCACCACACACTGGTCACAAGCCACTTATGAGTCTCACATCACAACTGTCACAATGCTCAAGTGACTGTCACCTCACATGTGTCTTCACGCACAACTGTCACATCATACCTGTCACATTGCACATGTGATTGTCACATCACATCAGATCCAACCCAGTTGTGTGTCACCTCCCATTGTCACAATTGGCATATGATTGTCACCACACATCTGTCACACATACTTCTGTGTGTTACATCAAAACTGTTATAACACCCATGTGACTGTCACTTCTCCTATGTCAGAATGCACGTGTCACATCATAGCTGTCACATCGTGCCTGTGACTCTCGCATCATTTCTGTCTCAACACATGTGGCAGTGTCACCTGGCATCTGTCACACCCAGAGTGTGTTTGTCACCTCCCATTTGTCAGGTGCCTTACAAAGTGTCATGTTTCCCTGTCACATCACATATGGGACTGTCACGTCACATCCATCACCACCCATTTGTCACCTCATGTGTTCACCACTGGCATATGATTGTCACCACACATCTGTCACAAGCCTCTTATCAGTGTCATATCACAACTGTCACCACACCCATGTGGCCGTTACCTCACATGTGTCATA
This sequence comes from Hippopotamus amphibius kiboko, assembly GCF_030028045.1. Classification (NCBI taxonomy): domain Eukaryota; kingdom Metazoa; phylum Chordata; class Mammalia; order Artiodactyla; family Hippopotamidae; genus Hippopotamus; species Hippopotamus amphibius. Next base: position 56,705,705 of record NC_080192.1, on the reverse strand, counting down.
ACATGAAAGCATTATATCGTATCTATCCCATCACACTTATGATTATCACGTCACTTCTGTCTCAGCCCATGTGGGTGTGTCATCTGACATCTGTCATACCCTGAGTGTGAGTGTCACATCACATGTGTCAAATGCCTTCCAGAGTGTCACATCATATCTGTCGCATCACATGTGAGAGTGTCATATCTCATCAGGTACAACCCACTTGTGTCACCTCACATGGTCACAACCAGCATGTGGTTGTCATCACACACCTGTCACACATTGCTTATGTGTGTCACATCACAACTGTCACAACACTCATGTGATTGTTACCTCACCATGTGTCTTAACAGGCAAGTGTCACATCATAGCTATCACATCATGCCTGTGGCTCTCATATCATTTCTGTCTCAACACATGTGGCATTGTCACCTGATACCTGTCACACTCAGAGTGGTATTGTGACCTCAATTTGTCAGAAGACTTCCAGAAGCATTACAGCATACCTGTCACTTCACATGTGCATGTCACATCATGTCCATCACAACCCACATGCATGTCAACTCAGAAGGTCACAATCAGCATACGATTGTCACCACTCATTTGTCCCAAGCCATTTATGACTGTCACATCACAACTGGCACAACGCTTCTGTGGTTGTCATCCCACATGTATCTTAACATGCAAATGCCCCATCATATGTGTCGCATTGCACCTGTGATTGTCATATCACATCTGTCTCAACACGCATGAGAGTGTCTCCTGACATGTGTCACACCCAGAGAGTGAGTGTCACCTCATATAAGTCACATGCCATGCAGGGGTGTCACATCATACCTCTCATATCACACATGTGTGTGTCACATCAGATCAGTTCCAATCAACTTGTGTGTCACCTCACATTGTCACTTGCTTTACAGAGCATCGCATCATACCTGTCATCACACATGAGAGTCATATCACATCAAGCACAAGCCATTTGTGTGTCACCTCACATGATCACCACACATGTGTCACACATGCTTATGTGTGTCACATCAAAACTGTTACAAGGCCCATGTGATTGTCACATCACCTGTGTTGTAACACACAAGTGCCATAACATATCAGTCACATCATGTCTGTTATTGTCACAGCATTTCTGCCTCAACACACACTGTGCCCTTGTGATTGTCACCTCCTCTGTGTCATCATGCACAACTGTCACATCATATCTGTCACATTGCACCTGTGACCTCATTTCTGTCTCAACACATGTGGCAGATTCCCCTGACATCTGTTACACCCAGAGTGTGATCGTCACCTCATATTTGACACATGCCTTAGAGATAGTTGCATATCTGTCACATCACACATGTGCATGTCAAAGTCTATATCACAAACCTGTTTTTCCACAATTCACATTATCACAACCATCGAGTGATTGTCAACCCACAACTGGCACAAACCACTTATGATTGTCACATCACACCTGTCACAAGGTCCTTGTGATTGTCTTCTCATGTGTCATAATGTGCAAGTGCCACTACATATCAGTCACATGCCTGTTATTGTCATATCATTTCTGTCTCAACACACATGGCAGTTGTGATATCTGTCACATCCAAAGTGTCATTATCACCTCACATTTGTGACATGCTTTATGTAGTGTCACATCCTATTTTTCACATCATGCCTGTGACTGTCACATCATTTCTGTCTCAGCAAATATGGCAGTGTCATCTGACATCTGTCACACCCAGAGTGTGATTGTTGACTCACATTTGCCACATGCTTGATGAAGTGTTACATCATATCTGTCATCACACATGAGAGTATCACATCACAGCAGGCACAACCCACTTGTGTGTCATCTCACATGGTCACAACCTACATGTGGTTGCCAAAACATACCTGTCACACACTGATTATGTGTGTCACATCACAACTTTCACAACCCCCTGTGATTGTCACCTCACCAGTGTCATCATGGGCAAGTGTCACATCATATCTGTCACATTGAGCCTGTGACTGTCATGCCATTTCTGTCTCAACACACATGGCAGTGTCACATGACATCTGTCACACCAAGACTGTGATTGTCACCTCACATTTGTCACATGCATTACAGAGTATCACACAGTATATGTCATTACACATGAGAATGTCACATAACTTCAGGCACAACCCACGTGTGTATCAGCTCACCCTGTCACAATTGGCATGTGATTGTCACCACACATCTGTCACAAGCCTCTTATGATTGTCACATCACACCTGTCATAATGCCTGAGTGATTGTCACCTCATGTGTGTCATAACATGCAATTATCCAAAAATGTCAGTCACATTGTGCCTGTTATTGGTCACACCATTTCTACTTCAACACATGTGGCAGTGTCACCTGACATATGTCACACCTCGAGTGTGATTGTCACCTCACATTTGTCACATGTGTTATGGAGTGTCACATCATATCTGTCACATTACACATGGGAGTGAAATATCACATGAGGCACAACCCACTTGTGTGTCACCTCACATGGTCACAACCCACATGTTATTGTCACCACACATCTGTCACACATGCTTATGTGGGTCACGTCAAATCTGTTACAATGCCCATGTGATTGTCACCTCATCTGTGTTATAATATGCAAGTGTCACATCATATCTCTCATATCATGCCTGTGATCATCACATCATTTCTGTCTCAACACACGTGGCAGTGTCACCTGATATCTGTCACACCCACAGTGTGATTGTCACCTCACACTTGTCACACGTCTTCTGGGAGTGTCACATCATCCCTGTCACATCTGACATGTGCATGTCACATCACATCAGTCAAAACCCATATGTATGTGATCTCAGATGGTCACAATCTGCATATGATTGTCACCACACACTGGTCACAAGCCACTTATGAGTCTCACATCACAACTGTCACAATGCTCAAGTGACTGTCACCTCACATGTGTCTTCACGCACAACTGTCACATCATACCTGTCACATTGCACATGTGATTGTCACATCACATCAGATCCAACCCAGTTGTGTGTCACCTCCCATTGTCACAATTGGCATATGATTGTCACCACACATCTGTCACACATACTTCTGTGTGTTACATCAAAACTGTTATAACACCCATGTGACTGTCACTTCTCCTATGTCAGAATGCACGTGTCACATCATATCTGTCACATCGTGCCTGTGACTCTTGCATCATTTCTGTCTCAACACATGTGGCAGTGTCACCTGGCATCTGTCACACCCAGAGTGTGTTTGTCACCTCCCATTTGTCAGGTGCCTTACAAAGTGTCATGTTTCCCTGTCACATCACATATGGGACTGTCACGTCACATCCATCACCACCCATTTGTCACCTCATGTGTTCACCACTGGCATATGATTGTCACCACACATCTGTCACAAGCCTCTTATCAGTGTCATATCACAACTGTCACCACACCCATGTGGCCGTTACCTCACATGTGTCATAACATGAAAGCATTATATCGTATCTATCCCATCACACTTATGATTATCACGTCACTTCTGTCTCAGCCCATGTGGGTGTGTCATCTGACATCTGTCATACCCTGAGTGTGAGTGTCACATCACATGTGTCAAATGCCTTCCAGAGTGTCACATCATATCTGTCGCATCACATGTGAGAGTGTCATATCTCATCAGGTACAACCCACTTGTGTCACCTCACATGGTCACAACCAGCATGTGGTTGTCATCACACACCTGTCACACATTGCTTATGTGTGTCACATCACAACTGTCACAACACTCATGTGATTGTTACCTCACCATGTGTCTTAAGAGGCAAGTGTCACATCATAGCTATCACATCATGCCTGTGGCTCTCATATCATTTCTGTCTCAACACATGTGGCATTGTCACCTGATACCTGTCACACTCAGAGTGTTATTGTGACCTCAATTTGTCAGAAGACTTCCAGAAGCATTACAGCATACCTGTCACTTCACATGTGCATGTCACATCATGTCCATCACAACCCACATGCATGTCAACTCAGAAGGTCACAATCAGCATACGATTGTCACCACTCATTTGTCCCAAGCCATTTATGATTGTCACATCACAACTGTCACAACGCTTCTGTGGTTGTCATCCCACATGTATCTTAACATGCAAATGCCCCATCATATGTGTCGCATTGCACCTGTGATTGTCATATCACATCTGTCTCAACACGCATGAGAGTGTCTCCTGACATGTGTCACACCCAGAGAGTGATTGTCACCTCATATAAGTCACATGCCATGCAGGGGTGTCACATCATACCTCTCATATCACACATGTGTGTGTCACATCAGATCAGTTCCAACCAACTTGTGTGTCACCTCACATTGTCACTTGCTTTACAGAGCATCGCATCATACCTGTCATCACACATGAGAGTCATATCACATCAAGCACAAGCCATTTGTGTGTCACCTCACGTGATCACCACACATGTGTCACACATGCTTATGTGTGTCACATCAAAACTGTTACAAGGCCCATGTGATTGTCACATCACCTGTGTTGTAACACACAAGTGCCATAACATATCAGTCACATCATGTCTGTTATTGTCACAGCATTTCTGCCTCAACACACACTGTGCCCTTGTGATTGTCACCTCCTCTGTGTCATCATGCACAACTGTCACATCATATCTGTCACATTGCACCTGTGACCTCATTTCTGTCTCAACACATGTGGCAGATTCCCCTGACATCTGTTACACCCAGAGTGTGATCGTCACCTCATATTTGACACATGCCTTAGAGAGAGTCGCATATCTGTCACATCACACATGTGCATGTCAAAGTCTATATCACAAACCTGTTTTTCCACAATTCACATTATCACAACCATCGAGTGATTGTCAACCCACAACTGGCACAAACCACTTATGATTGTCACATCACACCTGTCACAAGGTCCTTGTGATTGTCTTCTCATGTGTCATAATGTGCAAGTGCCACTACATATCAGTCACATGCCTGTTATTGTCATATCATTTCTGTCTCAACACACATGGCAGTTGTGATATCTGTCACATCCAAAGTGTCATTATCACCTCACATTTGTGACATGCTTTATGTAGTGTCACATCCTATTTTTCACATCATGCCTGTGACTGTCACATCATTTCTGTCTCAGCAAATATGGCAGTGTCATCTGACATCTGTCACACCCAGAGTGTGATTGTTGACTCACATTTGCCACATGCTTGATGAAGTGTTACATCATATCTGTCATCACACATGAGAGTATCACATCACAGCAGGCACAACCCACTTGTGTGTCATCTCACATGGTCACAACCTACATGTGGTTGCCAAAACATACCTGTCACACACTGATTATGTGTGTCACATCACAACTTTCACAACCCCCTGTGATTGTCACCTCACCAGTGTCATCATGGGCAAGTGTCACATCATATCTGTCACATTGAGCCTGTGACTGTCATGCCATTTCTGTCTCAACACACATGGCAGTGTCACATGACATCTGTCACACCAAGACTGTGATTGTCACCTCACATTTGTCACATGCATTACAGAGTATCACACAGTATATGTCATTACACATGAGAATGTCACATAACTTCAGGCACACCCCACGTGTGTATCAGCTCACCCTGTCACAATTGGCATGTGATTGTCACCACACATCTGTCACAAGCCTCTTATGATTGTCACATCACACCTGTCATAATGCCTGAGTGATTGTCACCTCATGTGTGTCATAACATGCAATTATCCAAAAATGTCAGTCACATTGTGCCTGTTATTGGTCACACCATTTCTACTTCAACACATGTGGCAGTGTCACCTGACATATGTCACACCTCGAGTGTGATTGTCACCTCACATTTGTCACATGTGTTATGGAGTGTCACATCATATCTGTCACATTACACATGGGAGTGAAATATCACATGAGGCACAACCCACTTGTGTGTCACCTCACATGGTCACAACCCACATGTTATTGTCACCACACATCTGTCACACATGCTTATGTGGGTCACATCAAATCTGTTACAATGCCCATGTGATTGTCACCTCATCTGTGTTATAATATGCAAGTGTCACATCATATCTCTCATATCATGCCTGTGATCATCACATCATTTCTGTCTCAACACACGTGGCAGTGTCACCTGATATCTGTCACACCCACAGTGTGATTGTCACCTCACACTTGTCACACGTCTTCTGGGAGTGTCACATCATCCCTGTCACATCTGACATGTGCATGTCACATCACATCAGTCAAAACCCATATGTATGTGATCTCAGATGGTCACAATCTGCATATGATTGTCACCACACACTGGTCACAAGCCACTTATGAGTCTCACATCACAACTGTCACAATGCTCAAGTGACTGTCACCTCACATGTGTCTTCACGCACAACTGTCACATCATACCTGTCACATTGCACATGTGATTGTCACATCACATCAGATCCAACCCAGTTGTGTGTCACCTCCCATTGTCACAATTGGCATATGATTGTCACCACACATCTGTCACACATACTTCTGTGTGTTACATCAAAACTGTTATAACACCCATGTGACTGTCACTTCTCCTATGTCAGAATGCACATGTCACATCATAGCTGTCACATCGTGCCTGTGACTCTCGCATCATTTCTGTCTCAACACATGTGGCAGTGTCACCTGGCATCTGTCACACCCAGAGTGTGTTTGTCACCTCCCATTTGTCAGGTGCCTTACAAAGTGTCATGTTTCCCTGTCACATCACATATGGGACTGTCACGTCACATCCATCACCACCCATTTGTCACCTCATGTGTTCACCACTGGCATATGATTGTCACCACACATCTGTCACAAGCCTCTTATCAGTGTCATATCACAACTGTCACCACACCCATGTGGCCGTTACCTCACATGTGTCATAACATGAAAGCATTATATCGTATCTATCCCATCACACTTATGATTATCACGTCACTTCTGTCTCAGCCCATGTGGGTGTGTCATCTGACATCTGTCATACCCTGAGTGTGAGTGTCACATCACATGTGTCAAATGCCTTCCAGAGTGTCACATCATATCTGTTGCATCACATGTGAGAGTGTCATATCTCATCAGGTACAACCCACTTGTGTCACCTCACATGGTCACAACCAGCATGTGGTTGTCATCACACACCTGTCACACATTGCTTATGTGTGTCACATCACAACTGTCACAACACTCATGTGATTGTTACCTCACCATGTGTCTTAAGAGGCAAGTGTCACATCATAGCTATCACATCATGCCTGTGGCTCTCATATCATTTCTGTCTCAACACATGTGGCATTGTCACCTGATACCTGTCACACTCAGAGTGGTATTGTGACCTCAATTTGTCAGAAGACTTCCAGAAGCATTACAGCATACCTGTCACTTCACATGTGCATGTCACATCATGTCCATCACAACCCACATGCATGTCAACTCAGAAGGTCACAATCAGCATACGATTGTCACCACTCATTTGTCCCAAGCCATTTATGATTGTCACATCACAACTGTCACAACGCTTCTGTGGTTGTCATCCCACATGTATCTTAACATGCAAATGCCCCATCATATGTGTCGCATTGCACCTGTGATTGTCATATCACATCTGTCTCAACATGCATGAGAGTGTCTCCTGACATGTGTCACACCCAGAGAGTGAGTGTCACCTCATATAAGTCACATGCCATGCAGGGGTGTCACATCATACCTCTCATATCACACATGTGTGTGTCACATCAGATCAGTTCCAACCAACTTGTGTGTCACCTCACATTGTCACTTGCTTTACAGAGCATCGCATCATACCTGTCATCACACATGAGAGTCATATCACATCAAGCACAAGCCATTTGTGTGTCACCTCACGTGATCACCACACATGTGTCACACATGCTTATGTGTGTCACATCAAAACTGTTACAAGGCCCATGTGATTGTCACATCACCTGTGTTGTAACACGCAAGTGCCATAACATATCAGTCACATCATGTCTGTTATTGTCACAGCATTTCTGCCTCAACAAATGTGGCAGTGTCATCTGACATCTGTTACACCCATAGTGTGTTACCTCACATTTGGCACATGCTTTACAGAGTGACACATCCTATCTGTCATCACACATGAGAGTGTCATATCACATCAGGCACAGCCCACTTGTGTGTCACCTCACATGGTCACAACTGGCATGTGATTGTCACCGCACATCTGTCACAAGCTGCTTATGATGGTCACATCACAACTGTCACAATATTCATGTATTTGTCACCTCATGTGTCTTAATGCCCAAGGGTCACATCATACCTGTGTCATTGCACATGTGATTGTCACATCACATGGGTCTCAACACACTTGAGAGTGTCACCTGACTCCTGTGACACACAGAGTGTGATTGTCCCCTCATATTAGTCACATGCCTCCCAGGAGTGTCACATCACACCAGTCACATTGCACATGCGTGTGTCACATCGTAACAGTTCCAAATTCACTTGTGTGTCACCTCACATGGTCACAATTGGCATGTCAATGTCACCACACATCTGTCACAAGACTCATGATTGTCACATCACACCTGTCCCAATGCCTGTGTGATTGTCACCTCATGGGTGTCATAATGTGCAAGTGTCACAACATTTCAGTCACATTGTGCCTGTTAGGGTCACACTATTTCTGTCTCGACACACATGGCAGTGTTACCTGACATCTGTCTCAACAAGAGTGTGATTAGCACATCACATGTGTCACATGACTTCTGGAGTGTCATGTCATATGTGTCCCATCACATGAGTGTGTCATAGCACATCAGGCACAACCCACTTGTGTGTCACCTCACATGGTCACAACCAGCAAGTGGTTGACACCACACAGCTGTCACACACCACTTATGTGTGTCACATCCAAACTGTCACCATGCCCATGTGATGGTCACCTCATCTGTGTCATAACAGGCAAGTGTCACATATCTGTCACATCATGCCTGTGGCTGTCACCTATTTGTCTCAACACACATGTCAGTGTCACATGACATCTGTCACACCAAGAGTGTGATTGTCACCTCACATTTGTCATGTGCTTTATGGAGTGCCACATCATATCTGTCATCACACATGACAGTGTCATATCACATCAGGCACAAGCCCCTTGTGTGTCATCTCACATAGTCACAACCAGCATGTGGGTTTTCTCACACACTGCTTATGTGGGTCACATCACTGCTGTCACAGTGCCCTTGTGATTGTCACCTCCTCTGTGTCATCATGCACAACTGTCACATCATATCTGTCACATTGAGCCTGTGACTGTCATGCCATTTCTGTCTCAACACACATGGCAGTGTCACATGACATCTGTCACACCAAGACTGTGATTGTCACCTCACATTTGTCACATGCATTACAGAGTATCACACAGTATATGTCATTACACATGAGAATGTCACATAACTTCAGGCACAACCCACGTGTGTATCAGCTCACCCTGTCACAATTGGCATGTGATTGTCACCACACATCTGTCACAAGCCTCTTATGATTGTCACATCACACCTGTCATAATGCCTGAGTGATTGTCACCTCATGTGTGTCATAACATGCAATTATCCAAAAATGTCAGTCACATTGTGCCTGTTATTGGTCACACCATTTCTACTTCAACACATGTGGCAGTGTCACCTGACATATGTCACACCTCGAGTGTGATTGTCACCTCACATTTGTCACATGTGTTATGGAGTGTCACATCATATCTGTCACATTACACATGGGAGTGAAATATCACATGAGGCACAACCCACTTGTGTGTCACCTCACATGGTCACAACCCACATGTTATTGTCACCACACATCTGTCACACATGCTTATGTGGGTCACGTCAAATCTGTTACAATGCCCATGTGATTGTCACCTCATCTGTGTTATAATATGCAAGTGTCACATCATATCTCTCATATCATGCCTGTGATCATCACATCATTTCTGTCTCAACACACGTGGCAGTGTCACCTGATATCTGTCACACCCACAGTGTGATTGTCACCTCACACTTGTCACACGTCTTCTGGGAGTGTCACATCATCCCTGTCACATCTGACATGTGCATGTCACATCACATCAGTCAAAACCCATATGTATGTGATCTCAGATGGTCACAATCTGCATATGATTGTCACCACACACTGGTCACAAGCCACTTATGAGTCTCACATCACAACTGTCACAATGCTCAAGTGACTGTCACCTCACATGTGTCTTCACGCACAACTGTCACATCATACCTGTCACATTGCACATGTGATTGTCACATCACATCAGATCCAACCCAGTTGTGTGTCACCTCCCATTGTCACAATTGGCATATGATTGTCACCACACATCTGTCACACATACTTCTGTGTGTTACATCAAAACTGTTATAACACCCATGTGACTGTCACTTCTCCTATGTCAGAATGCACGTGTCACATCATATCTGTCACATCGTGCCTGTGACTCTTGCATCATTTCTGTCTCAACACATGTGGCAGTGTCACCTGGCATCTGTCACACCCAGAGTGTGTTTGTCACCTCCCATTTGTCAGGTGCCTTACAAAGTGTCATGTTTCCCTGTCACATCACATATGGGACTGTCACGTCACATCCATCACCACCCATTTGTCACCTCATGTGTTCACCACTGGCATATGATTGTCACCACACATCTGTCACAAGCCTCTTATCAGTGTCATATCACAACTGTCACCACACCCATGTGGCCGTTACCTCACATGTGTCATAACATGAAAGCATTATATCGTATCTATCCCATCACACTTATGATTATCACGTCACTTCTGTCTCAGCCCATGTGGGTGTGTCATCTGACATCTGTCATACCCTGAGTGTGAGTGTCACATCACATGTGTCAAATGCCTTCCAGAGTGTCACATCATATCTGTCGCATCACATGTGAGAGTGTCATATCTCATCAGGTACAACCCACTTGTGTCACCTCACATGGTCACAACCAGCATGTGGTTGTCATCACACACCTGTCACACATTGCTTATGTGTGTCACATCACAACTGTCACAACACTCATGTGATTGTTACCTCAACATGTGTCTTAAGAGGCAAGTGTCACATCATAGCTATCACATCATGCCTGTGGCTCTCATATCATTTCTGTCTCAACACATGTGGCATTGTCACCTGATACCTGTCACACTCAGAGTGGTATTGTGACCTCAATTTGTCAGAAGACTTCCAGAAGCATTACAGCATACCTGTCACTTCACATGTGCATGTCACATCATGTCCATCACAACCCACATGCATGTCAACTCAGAAGGTCACAATCAGCATACGATTGTCACCACTCATTTGTCCCAAGCCATTTATGATTGTCACATCACAACTGTCACAACGCTTCTGTGGTTGTCATCCCACATGTATCTTAACATGCAAATGCCCCATCATATGTGTCGCATTGCACCTGTGATTGTCATATCACATCTGTCTCAACACGCATGAGAGTGTCTCCTGACATGTGTCACACCCAGAGAGTGATTGTCACCTCATATAAGTCACATGCCATGCAGGGGTGTCACATCATACCTCTCATATCACACATGTGTGTGTCACATCAGATCAGTTCCAACCAACTTGTGTGTCACCTCACATTGTCACTTGCTTTACAGAGCATCGCATCATACCTGTCATCACACATGAGAGTCATATCACATCAAGCACAAGCCATTTGTGTGTCACCTCACGTGATCACCACACATGTGTCACACATGCTTATGTGTGTCACATCAAAACTGTTACAAGGCCCATGTGATTGTCACATCACCTGTGTTGTAACACACAAGTGCCATAACATATCAGTCACATCATGTCTGTTATTGTCACAGCATTTCTGCCTCAACACACACTGTGCCCTTGTGATTGTCACCTCCTCTGTGTCATCATGCACAACTGTCACATCATATCTGTCACATTGCACCTGTGACCTCATTTCTGTCTCAACACATGTGGCAGATTCCCCTGACATCTGTTACACCCAGAGTGTGATCGTCACCTCATATTTGACACATGCCTTAGAGAGAGTCGCATATCTGTCACATCACACATGTGCATGTCAAAGTCTATATCACAAACCTGTTTTTCCACAATTCACATTATCACAACCATCGAGTGATTGTCAACCCACAACTGGCACAAACCACTTATGATTGTCACATCACACCTGTCACAAGGTCCTTGTGATTGTCTTCTCATGTGTCATAATGTGCAAGTGCCACTACATATCAGTCACATGCCTGTTATTGTCATATCATTTCTGTCTCAACACACATGGCAGTTGTGATATCTGTCACATCCAAAGTGTCATTATCACCTCACATTTGTGACATGCTTTATGTAGTGTCACATCATATTTTTCACATCATGCCTGTGACTGTCACATCATTTCTGTCTCAGCAAATATGGCAGTGTCATCTGACATCTGTCACACCCAGAGTGTGATTGTTGACTCACATTTGCCACATGCTTGATGAAGTGTTACATCATATCTGTCATCACACATGAGAGTATCACATCACAGCAGGCACAACCCACTTGTGTGTCATCTCACATGGTCACAACCTACATGTGGTTGCCAAAACATACCTGTCACACACTGATTATGTGTGTCACATCACAACTTTCACAACCCCCTGTGATTGTCACCTCACCAGTGTCATCATGGGCAAGTGTCACATCATATCTGTCACATTGAGCCTGTGACTGTCATGCCATTTCTGTCTCAACACACATGGCAGTGTCACATGACATCTGTCACACCAAGACTGTGATTGTCACCTCACATTTGTCACATGCATTACAGAGTATCACACAGTATATGTCATTACACATGAGAATGTCACATAACTTCAGGCACAACCCACGTGTGTATCAGCTCACCCTGTCACAATTGGCATGTGATTGTCACCACACATCTGTCACAAGCCTCTTATGATTGTCACATCACACCTGTCATAATGCCTGAGTGATTGTCACCTCATGTGTGTCATAACATGCAATTATCCAAAAATGTCAGTCACATTGTGCCTGTTATTGGTCACACCATTTCTACTTCAACACATGTGGCAGTGTCACCTGACATATGTCACACCTCGAGTGTGATTGTCACCTCACATTTGTCACATGTGTTATGGAGTGTCACATCATATCTGTCACATTACACATGGGAGTGAAATATCACATGAGGCACAACCCACTTGTGTGTCACCTCACATGGTCACAACCCACATGTTATTGTCACCACACATCTGTCACACATGCTTATGTGGGTCACGTCAAATCTGTTACAATGCCCATGTGATGGTCACCTCATCTGTGTTATAATATGCAAGTGTCACATCATATCTCTCATATCATGCCTGTGATCATCACATCATTTCTGTCTCAACACACGTGGCAGTGTCACCTGATATCTGTCACACCCACAGTGTGATTGTCACCTCACACTTGTCACACGTCTTCTGGGAGTGTCACATCATCCCTGTCACATCTGACATGTGCATGTCACATCACATCAGTCAAAACCCATATGTATGTGATCTCAGATGGTCACAATCTGCATATGATTGTCACCACACACTGGTCACAAGCCACTTATGAGTCTCACATCACAACTGTCACAATGCTCAAGTGACTGTCACCTCACATGTGTCTTCACGCACAACTGTCACATCATACCTGTCACATTGCACATGTGATTGTCACATCACATCAGCTCCAACCCAGTTGTGTGTCACCTCCCATTGTCACAATTGGCATATGATTGTCACCACACATCTGTCACACATACTTCTGTGTGTTACATCAAAACTGTTATAACACCCATGTGACTGTCACTTCTCCTATGTCAGAATGCACGTGTCACATCATAGCTGTCACATCGTGCCTGTGACTCTCGCATCATTTCTGTCTCAACACATGTGGCAGTGTCACCTGGCATCTGTCACACCCAGAGTGTGTTTGTCACCTCCCATTTGTCAGGTGCCTTACAAAGTGTCATGTTTCCCTGTCACATCACATATGGGACTGCCACGTCACATCCATCACCACCCATTTGTCACCTCATGTGTTCACCACTGGCATATGATTGTCACCACACATCTGTCACAAGCCTCTTATCAGTGTCATATCACAACTGTCACCACACCCATGTGGCCGTTACCTCACATGTGTCATAACATGAAAGCATTATATCGTATCTATCCCATCACACTTATGATTATCACGTCAATTCTGTCTCAGCCCATGTGGGTGTGTCATCTGACATCTGTCATACCCTGAGTGTGAGTGTCACATCACATGTGTCAAATGCCTTCCAGAGTGTCACATCATATCTGTCGCATCACATGTGAGAGTGTCATATCTCATCAGGTACAACCCACTTGTGTCACCTCACATGGTCACAACCAGCATGTGGTTGTCATCACACACCTGTCACACATTGCTTATGTGTGTCACATCACAACTGTCACAACACTCATGTGATTGTTACCTCACCATGTGTCTTAAGAGGCAAGTGTCACATCATAGCTATCACATCATGCCTGTGGCTCTCATATCATTTCTGTCTCAACACATGTGGCATTGTCACCTGATGCCTGTCACACTCAGAGTGTTATTGTGACCTCAATTTGTCAGAAGACTTCCAGAAGCATTACAGCATACCTGTCACTTCACATGTGCATGTCACATCATGTCCATCACAACCCACATGCATGTCAACTCAGAAGGTCACAATCAGCATACGATTGTCACCACTCATTTGTCCCAAGCCATTTATGATTGTCACATCACAACTGTCACAACGCTTCTGTGGTTGTCATCCCACATGTATCTTAACATGCAAATGCCCCATCATATGTGTCGCATTGCACCTGTGATTGTCATATCACATCTGTCTCAACATGCATGAGAGTGTCTCCTGACATGTGTCACACCCAGAGAGTGAGTGTCACCTCATATAAGTCACATGCCATGCAGGGGTGTCACATCATACCTCTCATATCACACATGTGTGTGTCACATCAGATCAGTTCCAATCAACTTGTGTGTCACCTCACATTGTCACTTGCTTTACAGAGCATCGCATCATACCTGTCATCACACATGAGAGTCATATCACATCAAGCACAAGCCATTTGTGTGTCACCTCACGTGATCACCACACATGTGTCACACATGCTTATGTGTGTCACATCAAAACTGTTACAAGGCCCATGTGATTGTCACATCACCTGTGTTGTAACACGCAAGTGCCATAACATATCAGTCACATCATGTCTGTTATTGTCACAGCATTTCTGCCTCAACAAATGTGGCAGTGTCATCTGACATCTGTTACACCCATAGTGTGTTACCTCACATTTGGCACATGCTTTACAGAGTGACACATCCTATCTGTCATCACACATGAGAGTGTCATATCACATCAGGCACAGCCCACTTGTGTGTCACCTCACATGGTCACAACTGGCATGTGATTGTCACCGCACATCTGTCACAAGCTGCTTATGACGGTCACATCACAACTGTCACAATGTTCATGTATTTGTCACCTCATGTGTCTTAATGCCCAAGGGTCACATCATACCTGTGTCATTGCACATGTGATTGTCACATCACATGGGTCTCAACACACTTGAGAGTGTCACCTGACTCCTGTGACACACAGAGTGTGATTGTCCCCTCATATTAGTCACATGCCTCCCAGGAGTGTCACATCACACCAGTCACATTGCACATGCGTGTGTCACATCACAACAGTTCCAAATTCACTTGTGTGTCACCCCACATGGTCACAATTGGCATGTCAATGTCACCACACATCGGTCACAAGACTCATGATTGTCACATCACACCTGTCCCAATGCCTGTGTGATTGTCACCTCATGGGTGTCATAATGTGCAAGTGTCACAACATTTCAGTCCCATTGTGCCTGTTAGGGTCACACTATTTCTGTCTCGACACACATGGCAGTGTTACCTGACATCTGTCTCAACAAGAGTGTGATTAGCACATCACATTTGTCACATGACTTCTGGAGTGTCATGTCATATGTGTCCCATCACATGAGTGTGTCATAGCACATCAGGCACAACCCACTTGTGTGTCACCTCACATGGTCACAACCAGCAAGTGGTTGACACCACACAGCTGTCACACACCACTTATGTGTGTCACATCCAAACTGTCACCATGCCCATGTGATTGTCACCTCATCTGTGTCATAACAGGCAAGTGTCACATATCTGTCACATCATGCCTGTGGCTGTCACCTATTTGTCTCAACACACATGTCAGTGTCACATGACATCTGTCACACCAAGAGTGTGATTGTCACCTCACATTTGTCATGTGCTTTATGGAGTGTCACATCATATCTGTCATCACACATGACAGTGTCATATCACATCAGGCACAAGCCCCTTGTGTGTCATCTCACATAGTCACAACCAGCATGTGGGTTTTCACACACACTGCTTCTGTGGGTCACATCACTGCTGTCACTGTGCCCTTGTGATTGTCACCTCCTCTGTGTCATCATGCACAACTGTCACATCATATCTGTCACATTGAGCCTGTGACTGTCATGCCATTTCTGTCTCAACACACATGGCAGTGTCACATGACATCTGTCACACCAAGACTGTGATTGTCACCTCACATTTGTCACATGCATTACAGAGTATCACACAGTATATGTCATTACACATGAGAATGTCACATAACTTCAGGCACAACCCAGGTGTGTATCAGCTCACCCTGTCACAATTGGCATGTGATTGTCACCACACATCTGTCACAAGCCTCTTATGATTGTCACATCACACCTGTCATAATGCCTGAGTGATTGTCACCTCATGTGTGTCATAACATGCAATTATCCAAAAATGTCAGTCACATTGTGCCTGTTATTGGTCACACCATTTCTACTTCAACACATGTGGCAGTGTCACCTGACATATGTCACACCTCGAGTGTGATTGTCACCTCACATTTGTCACATGTGTTATGGAGTGTCACATCATATCTGTCACATTACACATGGGAGTGAAATATCACATGAGGCACAACCCACTTGTGTGTCACCTCACATGGTCACAACCCACATGTTATTGTCACCACACATCTGTCACACATGCTTATGTGGGTCACGTCAAATCTGTTACAATGCCCATGTGATGGTCACCTCATCTGTGTTATAATATGCAAGTGTCACATCATATCTCTCATATCATGCCTGTGATCATCACATCATTTCTGTCTCAACACACGTGGCAGTGTCACCTGATATCTGTCACACCCACAGTGTGATTGTCACCTCACACTTGTCACACGTCTTCTGGGAGTGTCACATCATCCCTGTCACCTCTGACATGTGCATGTCACATCACATCAGTCAAAACCCATATGTATGTGATCTCAGATGGTCACAATCTGCATATGATTGTCACCACACACTGGTCACAAGCCACTTATGAGTCTCACATCACAACTGTCACAATGCTCAAGTGACTGTCACCTCACATGTGTCTTCACACACAACTGTCACATCATACCTGTCACATTGCACATGTGATTGTCACATCACATCAGATCCAACCCAGTTGTGTGTCACCTCCCATTGTCACAATTGGCATATGATTGTCACCACACATCTGTCACACATACTTCTGTGTGTTACATCAAAACTGTTATAACACCCATGTGACTGTCACTTCTCCTATGTCAGAATGCACGTGTCACATCATAGCTGTCACATCGTGCCTGTGACTCTCGCATCATTTCTGTCTCAACACATGTGGCAGTGTCACCTGGCATCTGTCACACCCAGAGTGTGTTTGTCACCTCCCATTTGTCAGGTGCCTTACAAAGTGTCATGTTTCCCTGTCACATCACATATGGGACTGTCACGTCACATCCATCACCACCCATTTGTCACCTCATGTGTTCACCACTGGCATATGATTGTCACCACACATCTGTCACAAGCCTCTTATCAGTGTCATATCACAACTGTCACCACACCCATGTGGCCGTTACCTCACATGTGTCATAACATGAAAGCATTATATCGTATCTATCCCATCACACTTATGATTATCACGTCACTTCTGTCTCAGCCCATGTGGGTGTGTCATCTGACATCTGTCATACCCTGAGTGTGAGTGTCACATCACATGTGTCAAATGCCTTCCAGAGTGTCACATCATATCTGTCGCATCACATGTGAGAGTGTCATATCTCATCAGGTACAACCCACTTGTGTCACCTCACATGGTCACAACCAGCATGTGGTTGTCATCACACACCTGTCACACATTGCTTATGTGTGTCACATCACAACTGTCACAACACTCATGTGATTGTTACCTCACCATGTGTCTTAACAGGCAAGTGTCACATCATAGCTATCACATCATGCCTGTGGCTCTCATATCATTTCTGTCTCAACACATGTGGCATTGTCACCTGATACCTGTCACACTCAGAGTGTTATTGTGACCTCAATTTGTCAGAAGACTTCCAGAAGCATTACAGCATACCTGTCACTTCACATGTGCATGTCACATCATGTCCATCACAACCCACATGCATGTCAACTCAGAAGGTCACAATCAGCATACGATTGTCACCACTCATTTGTCCCAAGCCATTTATGATTGTCACATCACAACTGTCACAACGCTTCTGTGGTTGTCATCCCACATGTATCTTAACATGCAAATGCCCCATCATATGTGTCACATTGCACCTGTGATTGTCATATCACATCTGTCTCAACACGCATGAGAGTGTCTCCTGACATGTGTCACACCCAGAGAGTGAGTGTCACCTCATATAAGTCACATGCCATGCAGGGGTGTCACATCATACCTCTCATATCACACATGTGTGTGTCACATCAGATCAGTTCCAATCAACTTGTGTGTCACCTCACATTGTCACTTGCTTTACAGAGCATCGCATCATACCTGTCATCACACATGAGAGTCATATCACATCAAGCACAAGCCATTTGTGTGTCACCTCACATGATCACCACACATGTGTCACACATGCTTATGTGTGTCACATCAAAACTGTTACAAGGCCCATGTGATTGTCACATCACCTGTGTTGTAACACACAAGTGCCATAACATATCAGTCACATCATGTCTGTTATTGTCACAGCATTTCTGCCTCAACACACACTGTGCCCTTGTGATTGTCACCTCCTCTGTGTCATCATGCACAACTGTCACATCATATCTGTCACATTGCACCTGTGACCTCATTTCTGTCTCAACACATGTGGCAGATTCCCCTGACATCTGTTACACCCAGAGTGTGATCGTCACCTCATATTTGACACATGCCTTAGAGATAGTTGCATATCTGTCACATCACACATGTGCATGTCAAAGTCTATATCACAAACCTGTTTTTCCACAATTCACATTATCACAACCATCGAGTGATTGTCAACCCACAACTGGCACAAACCACTTATGATTGTCACATCACACCTGTCACAAGGTCCTTGTGATTGTCTTCTCATGTGTCATAATGTGCAAGTGCCACTACATATCAGTCACATGCCTGTTATTGTCATATCATTTCTGTCTCAACACACATGGCAGTTGTGATATCTGTCACATCCAAAGTGTCATTATCACCTCACATTTGTGACATGCTTTATGTAGTGTCACATCCTATTTTTCACATCATGCCTGTGACTGTCACATCATTTCTGTCTCAGCAAATATGGCAGTGTCATCTGACATCTGTCACACCCAGAGTGTGATTGTTGACTCACATTTGCCACATGCTTGATGAAGTGTTACATCATATCTGTCATCACACATGAGAGTATCACATCACAGCAGGCACAACCCACTTGTGTGTCATCTCACATGGTCACAACCTACATGTGGTTGCCAAAACATACCTGTCACACACTGATTATGTGTGTCACATCACAACTTTCACAACCCCCTGTGATTGTCACCTCACCAGTGTCATAATGGGCAAGTGTCACATCATATCTGTCACATTGAGCCTGTGACTGTCATGCCATTTCTGTCTCAACACACATGGCAGTGTCACATGACATCTGTCACACCAAGACTGTGATTGTCACCTCACATTTGTCACATGCATTACAGAGTATCACACAGTATATGTCATTACACATGAGAATGTCACATAACTTCAGGCACAACCCACGTGTGTATCAGCTCACCCTGTCACAATTGGCATGTGATTGTCACCACACATCTGTCACAAGCCTCTTATGATTGTCACATCACACCTGTCATAATGCCTGAGTGATTGTCACCTCATGTGTGTCATAACATGCAATTATCCAAAAATGTCAGTCACATTGTGCCTGTTATTGGTCACACCATTTCTACTTCAACACATGTGGCAGTGTCACCTGACATATGTCACACCTCGAGTGTGATTGTCACCTCACATTTGTCACATGTGTTATGGAGTGTCACATCATATCTGTCACATTACACATGGGAGTGAAATATCACATGAGGCACAACCCACTTGTGTGTCACCTCACATGGTCACAACCCACATGTTATTGTCACCACACATCTGTCACACATGCTTATGTGGGTCACGTCAAATCTGTTACAATGCCCATGTGATTGTCACCTCATCTGTGTTATAATATGCAAGTGTCACATCATATCTCTCATATCATGCCTGTGATCATCACATCATTTCTGTCTCAACACACGTGGCAGTGTCACCTGATATCTGTCACACCCACAGTGTGATTGTCACCTCACACTTGTCACACGTCTTCTGGGAGTGTCACATCATCCCTGTCACCTCTGACATGTGCATGTCACATCACATCAGTCAAAACCCATATGTATGTGATCTCAGATGGTCACAATCTGCATATGATTGTCACCACACACTGGTCACAAGCCACTTATGAGTCTCACATCACAACTGTCACAATGCTCAAGTGACTGTCACCTCACATGTGTCTTCACGCACAACTGTCACATCATACCTGTCACATTGCACATGTGATTGTCACATCACATCAGATCCAACCCAGTTGTGTGTCACCTCCCATTGTCACAATTGGCATATGATTGTCACCACACATCTGTCACACATACTTCTGTGTGTTACATCAAAACTGTTATAACACCCATGTGACTGTCACTTCTCCTATGTCAGAATGCACGTGTCACATCATAGCTGTCACATCGTGCCTGTGACTCTTGCATCATTTCTGTCTCAACACATGTGGCAGTGTCACCTGGCATCTGTCACACCCAGAGTGTGTTTGTCACCTCCCATTTGTCAGGTGCCTTACAAAGTGTCATGTTTCCCTGTCACATCACATATGGGACTGTCACGTCACATCCATCACCACCCATTTGTCACCTCATGTGTTCACCACTGGCATATGATTGTCACCACACATCTGTCACAAGCCTCTTATCAGTGTCATATCACAACTGTCACCACACCCATGTGGCCGTTACCTCACATGTGTCATAACATGAAAGCATTATATCGTATCTATCCCATCACACTTATGATTATCACGTCACTTCTGTCTCAGCCCATGTGGGTGTGTCATCTGACATCTGTCATACCCTGAGTGTGAGTGTCACATCACATGTGTCAAATGCCTTCCAGAGTGTCACATCATATCTGTCGCATCACATGTGAGAGTGTCATATCTCATCAGGTACAACCCACTTGTGTCACCTCACATGGTCACAACCAGCATGTGGTTGTCATCACACACCTGTCACACATTGCTTATGTGTGTCACATCACAACTGTCACAACACTCATGTGATTGTTACCTCACCATGTGTCTTAACAGGCAAGTGTCACATCATAGCTATCACATCATGCCTGTGGCTCTCATATCATTTCTGTCTCAACACATGTGGCATTGTCACCTGATACCTGTCACACTCAGAGTGTTATTGTGACCTCAATTTGTCAGAAGACTTCCAGAAGCATTACAGCATACCTGTCACTTCACATGTGCATGTCACATCATGTCCATCACAACCCACATGCATGTCAACTCAGAAGGTCACAATCAGCATACGATTGTCACCACTCATTTGTCCCAAGCCATTTATGACTGTCACATCACAACTGGCACAACGCTTCTGTGGTTGTCATCCCACATGTATCTTAACATGCAAATGCCCCATCATATGTGTCGCATTGCACCTGTGATTGTCATATCACATCTGTCTCAACACGCATGAGAGTGTCTCCTGACATGTGTCACACCCAGAGAGTGAGTGTCACCTCATATAAGTCACATGCCATGCAGGGGTGTCACATCATACCTCTCATATCACACATGTGTGTGTCACATCAGATCAGTTCCAATCAACTTGTGTGTCACCTCACATTGTCACTTGCTTTACAGAGCATCGCATCATACCTGTCATCACACATGAGAGTCATATCACATCAAGCACAAGCCATTTGTGTGTCACCTCACATGATCACCACACATGTGTCACACATGCTTATGTGTGTCACATCAAAACTGTTACAAGGCCCATGTGATTGTCACATCACCTGTGTTGTAACACACAAGTGCCATAACATATCAGTCACATCATGTCTGTTATTGTCACAGCATTTCTGCCTCAACACACACTGTGCCCTTGTGATTGTCACCTCCTCTGTGTCATCATGCACAACTGTCACATCATATCTGTCACATTGCACCTGTGACCTCATTTCTGTCTCAACACATGTGGCAGATTCCCCTGACATCTGTTACACCCAGAGTGTGATCGTCACCTCATATTTGACACATGCCTTAGAGATAGTTGCATATCTGTCACATCACACATGTGCATGTCAAAGTCTATATCACAAACCTGTTTTTCCACAATTCACATTATCACAACCATCGAGTGATTGTCAACCCACAACTGGCACAAACCACTTATGATTGTCACATCACACCTGTCACAAGGTCCTTGTGATTGTCTTCTCATGTGTCATAATGTGCAAGTGCCACTACATATCAGTCACATGCCTGTTATTGTCATATCATTTCTGTCTCAACACACATGGCAGTTGTGATATCTGTCACATCCAAAGTGTCATTATCACCTCACATTTGTGACATGCTTTATGTAGTGTCACATCCTATTTTTCACATCATGCCTGTGACTGTCACATCATTTCTGTCTCAGCAAATATGGCAGTGTCATCTGACATCTGTCACACCCAGAGTGTGATTGTTGACTCACATTTGCCACATGCTTGATGAAGTGTTACATCATATCTGTCATCACACATGAGAGTATCACATCACAGCAGGCACAACCCACTTGTGTGTCATCTCACATGGTCACAACCTACATGTGGTTGCCAAAACATACCTGTCACACACTGATTATGTGTGTCACATCACAACTTTCACAACCCCCTGTGATTGTCACCTCACCAGTGTCATCATGGGCAAGTGTCACATCATATCTGTCACATTGAGCCTGTGACTGTCATGCCATTTCTGTCTCAACACACATGGCAGTGTCACATGACATCTGTCACACCAAGACTGTGATTGTCACCTCACATTTGTCACATGCATTACAGAGTATCACACAGTATATGTCATTACACATGAGAATGTCACATAACTTCAGGCACAACCCACGTGTGTATCAGCTCACCCTGTCACAATTGGCATGTGATTGTCACCACACATCTGTCACAAGCCTCTTATGATTGTCACATCACACCTGTCATAATGCCTGAGTGATTGTCACCTCATGTGTGTCATAACATGCAATTATCCAAAAATGTCAGTCACATTGTGCCTGTTATTGGTCACACCATTTCTACTTCAACACATGTGGCAGTGTCACCTGACATATGTCACACCTCGAGTGTGATTGTCACCTCACATTTGTCACATGTGTTATGGAGTGTCACATCATATCTGTCACATTACACATGGGAGTGAAATATCACATGAGGCACAACCCACTTGTGTGTCACCTCACATGGTCACAACCCACATGTTATTGTCACCACACATCTGTCACACATGCTTATGTGGGTCACGTCAAATCTGTTACAATGCCCATGTGATTGTCACCTCATCTGTGTTATAATATGCAAGTGTCACATCATATCTCTCATATCATGCCTGTGATCATCACATCATTTCTGTCTCAACACACGTGGCAGTGTCACCTGATATCTGTCACACCCACAGTGTGATTGTCACCTCACACTTGTCACACGTCTTCTGGGAGTGTCACATCATCCCTGTCACATCTGACATGTGCATGTCACATCACATCAGTCAAAACCCATATGTATGTGATCTCAGATGGTCACAATCTGCATATGATTGTCACCACACACTGGTCACAAGCCACTTATGAGTCTCACATCACAACTGTCACAATGCTCAAGTGACTGTCACCTCACATGTGTCTTCACGCACAACTGTCACATCATACCTGTCACATTGCACATGTGATTGTCACATCACATCAGATCCAACCCAGTTGTGTGTCACCTCCCATTGTCACAATTGGCATATGATTGTCACCACACATCTGTCACACATACTTCTGTGTGTTACATCAAAACTGTTATAACACCCATGTGACTGTCACTTCTCCTATGTCAGAATGCACGTGTCACATCATAGCTGTCACATCGTGCCTGTGACTCTCGCATCATTTCTGTCTCAACACATGTGGCAGTGTCACCTGGCATCTGTCACACCCAGAGTGTGTTTGTCACCTCCCATTTGTCAGGTGCCTTACAAAGTGTCATGTTTCCCTGTCACATCACATATGGGACTGTCACGTCACATCCATCACCACCCATTTGTCACCTCATGTGTTCACCACTGGCATATGATTGTCACCACACATCTGTCACAAGCCTCTTATCAGTGTCATATCACAACTGTCACCACACCCATGTGGCCGTTACCTCACATGTGTCATAACATGAAAGCATTATATCGTATCTATCCCATCACACTTATGATTATCACGTCACTTCTGTCTCAGCCCATGTGGGTGTGTCATCTGACATCTGTCATACCCTGAGTGTGAGTGTCACATCACATGTGTCAAATGCCTTCCAGAGTGTCACATCATATCTGTCGCATCACATGTGAGAGTGTCATATCTCATCAGGTACAACCCACTTGTGTCACCTCACATGGTCACAACCAGCATGTGGTTGTCATCACACACCTGTCACACATTGCTTATGTGTGTCACATCACAACTGTCACAACACTCATGTGATTGTTACCTCAACATGTGTCTTAAGAGGCAAGTGTCACATCATAGCTATCACATCATGCCTGTGGCTCTCATATCATTTCTGTCTCAACACATGTGGCATTGTCACCTGATACCTGTCACACTCAGAGTGTTATTGTGACCTCAATTTGTCAGAAGACTTCCAGAAGCATTACAGCATACCTGTCACTTCACATGTGCATGTCACATCATGTCCATCACAACCCACATGCATGTCAACTCAGAAGGTCACAATCAGCATACGATTGTCACCACTCATTTGTCCCAAGCCATTTATGATTGTCACATCACAACTGTCACAACGCTTCTGTGGTTGTCATCCCACATGTATCTTAACATGCAAATGCCCCATCATATGTGTCGCATTGCACCTGTGATTGTCATATCACATCTGTCTCAACACGCATGAGAGTGTCTCCTGACATGTGTCACACCCAGAGAGTGATTGTCACCTCATATAAGTCACATGCCATGCAGGGGTGTCACATCATACCTCTCATATCACACATGTGTGTGTCACATCAGATCAGTTCCAACCAACTTGTGTGTCACCTCACATTGTCACTTGCTTTACAGAGCATCGCATCATACCTGTCATCACACATGAGAGTCATATCACATCAAGCACAAGCCATTTGTGTGTCACCTCACGTGATCACCACACATGTGTCACACATGCTTATGTGTGTCACATCAAAACTGTTACAAGGCCCATGTGATTGTCACATCACCTGTGTTGTAACACACAAGTGCCATAACATATCAGTCACATCATGTCTGTTATTGTCACAGCATTTCTGCCTCAACACACACTGTGCCCTTGTGATTGTCACCTCCTCTGTGTCATCATGCACAACTGTCACATCATATCTGTCACATTGCACCTGTGACCTCATTTCTGTCTCAACACATGTGGCAGATTCCCCTGACATCTGTTACACCCAGAGTGTGATCGTCACCTCATATTTGACACATGCCTTAGAGAGAGTCGCATATCTGTCACATCACACATGTGCATGTCAAAGTCTATATCACAAACCTGTTTTTCCACAATTCACATTATCACAACCATCGAGTGATTGTCAACCCACAACTGGCACAAACCACTTATGATTGTCACATCACACCTGTCACAAGGTCCTTGTGATTGTCTTCTCATGTGTCATAATGTGCAAGTGCCACTACATATCAGTCACATGCCTGTTATTGTCATATCATTTCTGTCTCAACACACATGGCAGTTGTGATATCTGTCACATCCAAAGTGTCATTATCACCTCACATTTGTGACATGCTTTATGTAGTGTCACATCCTATTTTTCACATCATGCCTGTGACTGTCACATCATTTCTGTCTCAGCAAATATGGCAGTGTCATCTGACATCTGTCACACCCAGAGTGTGATTGTTGACTCACATTTGCCACATGCTTGATGAAGTGTTACATCATATCTGTCATCACACATGAGAGTATCACATCACAGCAGGCACAACCCACTTGTGTGTCATCTCACATGGTCACAACCTACATGTGGTTGCCAAAACATACCTGTCACACACTGATTATGTGTGTCACATCACAACTTTCACAACCCCCTGTGATTGTCACCTCACCAGTGTCATCATGGGCAAGTGTCACATCATATCTGTCACATTGAGCCTGTGACTGTCATGCCATTTCTGTCTCAACACACATGGCAGTGTCACATGACATCTGTCACACCAAGACTGTGATTGTCACCTCACATTTGTCACATGCATTACAGAGTATCACACAGTATATGTCATTACACATGAGAATGTCACATAACTTCAGGCACAACCCACGTGTGTATCAGCTCACCCTGTCACAATTGGCATGTGATTGTCACCACACATCTGTCACAAGCCTCTTATGATTGTCACATCACACCTGTCATAATGCCTGAGTGATTGTCACCTCATGTGTGTCATAACATGCAATTATCCAAAAATGTCAGTCACATTGTGCCTGTTATTGGTCACACCATTTCTACTTCAACACATGTGGCAGTGTCACCTGACATATGTCACACCTCGAGTGTGATTGTCACCTCACATTTGTCACATGTGTTATGGAGTGTCACATCATATCTGTCACATTACACATGGGAGTGAAATATCACATGAGGCACAACCCACTTGTGTGTCACCTCACATGGTCACAACCCACATGTTATTGTCACCACACATCTGTCACACATGCTTATGTGGGTCACGTCAAATCTGTTACAATGCCCATGTGATGGTCACCTCATCTGTGTTATAATATGCAAGTGTCACATCATATCTCTCATATCATGCCTGTGATCATCACATCATTTCTGTCTCAACACACGTGGCAGTGTCACCTGATATCTGTCACACCCACAGTGTGATTGTCACCTCACACTTGTCACACGTCTTCTGGGAGTGTCACATCATCCCTGTCACATCTGACATGTGCATGTCACATCACATCAGTCAAAACCCATATGTATGTGATCTCAGATGGTCACAATCTGCATATGATTGTCACCACACACTGGTCACAAGCCACTTATGAGTCTCACATCACAACTGTCACAATGCTCAAGTGACTGTCACCTCACATGTGTCTTCACGCACAACTGTCACATCATACCTGTCACATTGCACATGTGATTGTCACATCACATCAGATCCAACCCAGTTGTGTGTCACCTCCCATTGTCACAATTGGCATATGATTGTCACCACACATCTGTCACACATACTTCTGTGTGTTACATCAAAACTGTTATAACACCCATGTGACTGTCACTTCTCCTATGTCAGAATGCACGTGTCACATCATAGCTGTCACATCGTGCCTGTGACTCTC
Source organism: Hippopotamus amphibius kiboko (assembly GCF_030028045.1). Taxonomy (NCBI): domain Eukaryota; kingdom Metazoa; phylum Chordata; class Mammalia; order Artiodactyla; family Hippopotamidae; genus Hippopotamus; species Hippopotamus amphibius. Next base: position 56,677,425 of record NC_080192.1, on the reverse strand, counting down.
GCATCATTTCTGTCTCAACACATGTGGCAGTGTCACCTGGCATCTGTCACACCCAGAGTGTGTTTGTCACCTCCCATTTGTCAGGTGCCTTACAAAGTGTCATGTTTCCCTGTCACATCACATATGGGACTGTCACGTCACATCCATCACCACCCATTTGTCACCTCATGTGTTCACCACTGGCATATGATTGTCACCACACATCTGTCACAAGCCTCTTATCAGTGTCATATCACAACTGTCACCACACCCATGTGGCCGTTACCTCACATGTGTCATAACATGAAAGCATTATATCGTATCTATCCCATCACACTTATGATTATCACGTCACTTCTGTCTCAGCCCATGTGGGTGTGTCATCTGACATCTGTCATACCCTGAGTGTGAGTGTCACATCACATGTGTCAAATGCCTTCCAGAGTGTCACATCATATCTGTCGCATCACATGTGAGAGTGTCATATCTCATCAGGTACAACCCACTTGTGTCACCTCACATGGTCACAACCAGCATGTGGTTGTCATCACACACCTGTCACACATTGCTTATGTGTGTCACATCACAACTGTCACAACACTCATGTGATTGTTACCTCACCATGTTTCTTAAGAGGCAAGTGTCACATCATAGCTATCACATCATGCCTGTGGCTCTCATATCATTTCTGTCTCAACACATGTGGCATTGTCACCTGATACCTGTCACACTCAGAGTGTTATTGTGACCTCAATTTGTCAGAAGACTTCCAGAAGCATTACAGCATACCTGTCACTTCACATGTGCATGTCACATCATGTCCATCACAACCCACATGCATGTCAACTCAGAAGGTCACAATCAGCATACGATTGTCACCACTCATTTGTCCCAAGCCATTTATGATTGTCACATCACAACTGTCACAACGCTTCTGTGGTTGTCATCCCACATGTATCTTAACATGCAAATGCCCCATCATATGTGTCGCATTGCACCTGTGATTGTCATATCACATCTGTCTCAACATGCATGAGAGTGTCTCCTGACATGTGTCACACCCAGAGAGTGAGTGTCACCTCATATAAGTCACATGCCATGCAGGGGTGTCACATCATACCTCTCATATCACACATGTGTGTGTCACATCAGATCAGTTCCAATCAACTTGTGTGTCACCTCACATTGTCACTTGCTTTACAGAGCATCGCATCATACCTGTCATCACACATGAGAGTCATATCACATCAAGCACAAGCCATTTGTGTGTCACCTCACGTGATCACCACACATGTGTCACACATGCTTATGTGTGTCACATCAAAACTGTTACAAGGCCCATGTGATTGTCACATCACCTGTGTTGTAACACGCAAGTGCCATAACATATCAGTCACATCATGTCTGTTATTGTCACAGCATTTCTGCCTCAACAAATGTGGCAGTGTCATCTGACATCTGTTACACCCATAGTGTGTTACCTCACATTTGGCACATGCTTTACAGAGTGACACATCCTATCTGTCATCACACATGAGAGTGTCATATCACATCAGGCACAGCCCACTTGTGTGTCACCTCACATGGTCACAACTGGCATGTGATTGTCACCGCACATCTGTCACAAGCTGCTTATGACGGTCACATCACAACTGTCACAATGTTCATGTATTTGTCACCTCATGTGTCTTAATGCCCAAGGGTCACATCATACCTGTGTCATTGCACATGTGATTGTCACATCACATGGGTCTCAACACACTTGAGAGTGTCACCTGACTCCTGTGACACACAGAGTGTGATTGTCCCCTCATATTAGTCACATGCCTCCCAGGAGTGTCACATCACACCAGTCACATTGCACATGCGTGTGTCACATCACAACAGTTCCAAATTCACTTGTGTGTCACCCCACATGGTCACAATTGGCATGTCAATGTCACCACACATCGGTCACAAGACTCATGATTGTCACATCACACCTGTCCCAATGCCTGTGTGATTGTCACCTCATGGGTGTCATAATGTGCAAGTGTCACAACATTTCAGTCCCATTGTGCCTGTTAGGGTCACACTATTTCTGTCTCGACACACATGGCAGTGTTACCTGACATCTGTCTCAACAAGAGTGTGATTAGCACATCACATTTGTCACATGACTTCTGGAGTGTCATGTCATATGTGTCCCATCACATGAGTGTGTCATAGCACATCAGGCACAACCCACTTGTGTGTCACCTCACATGGTCACAACCAGCAAGTGGTTGACACCACACAGCTGTCACACACCACTTATGTGTGTCACATCCAAACTGTCACCATGCCCATGTGATTGTCACCTCATCTGTGTCATAACAGGCAAGTGTCACATATCTGTCACATCATGCCTGTGGCTGTCACCTATTTGTCTCAACACACATGTCAGTGTCACATGACATCTGTCACACCAAGAGTGTGATTGTCACCTCACATTTGTCATGTGCTTTATGGAGTGTCACATCATATCTGTCATCACACATGACAGTGTCATATCACATCAGGCACAAGCCCCTTGTGTGTCATCTCACATAGTCACAACCAGCATGTGGGTTTTCACACACACTGCTTCTGTGGGTCACATCACTGCTGTCACTGTGCCCTTGTGATTGTCACCTCCTCTGTGTCATCATGCACAACTGTCACATCATATCTGTCACATTGAGCCTGTGACTGTCATGCCATTTCTGTCTCAACACACATGGCAGTGTCACATGACATCTGTCACACCAAGACTGTGATTGTCACCTCACATTTGTCACATGCATTACAGAGTATCACACAGTATATGTCATTACACATGAGAATGTCACATAACTTCAGGCACAACCCAGGTGTGTATCAGCTCACCCTGTCACAATTGGCATGTGATTGTCACCACACATCTGTCACAAGCCTCTTATGATTGTCACATCACACCTGTCATAATGCCTGAGTGATTGTCACCTCATGTGTGTCATAACATGCAATTATCCAAAAATGTCAGTCACATTGTGCCTGTTATTGGTCACACCATTTCTACTTCAACACATGTGGCAGTGTCACCTGACATATGTCACACCTCGAGTGTGATTGTCACCTCACATTTGTCACATGTGTTATGGAGTGTCACATCATATCTGTCACATTACACATGGGAGTGAAATATCACATGAGGCACAACCCACTTGTGTGTCACCTCACATGGTCACAACCCACATGTTATTGTCACCACACATCTGTCACACATGCTTATGTGGGTCACGTCAAATCTGTTACAATGCCCATGTGATTGTCACCTCATCTGTGTTATAATATGCAAGTGTCACATCATATCTCTCATATCATGCCTGTGATCATCACATCATTTCTGTCTCAACACACGTGGCAGTGTCACCTGATATCTGTCACACCCACAGTGTGATTGTCACCTCACACTTGTCACACGTCTTCTGGGAGTGTCACATCATCCCTGTCACATCTGACATGTGCATGTCACATCACATCAGTCAAAACCCATATGTATGTGATCTCAGATGGTCACAATCTGCATATGATTGTCACCACACACTGGTCACAAGCCACTTATGAGTCTCACATCACAACTGTCACAATGCTCAAGTGACTGTCACCTCACATGTGTCTTCACACACAACTGTCACATCATACCTGTCACATTGCACATGTGATTGTCACATCACATCAGATCCAACCCAGTTGTGTGTCACCTCCCATTGTCACAATTGGCATATGATTGTCACCACACATCTGTCACACATACTTCTGTGTGTTACATCAAAACTGTTATAACACCCATGTGACTGTCACTTCTCCTATGTCAGAATGCACGTGTCACATCATAGCTGTCACATCGTGCCTGTGACTCTCGCATCATTTCTGTCTCAACACATGTGGCAGTGTCACCTGGCATCTGTCACACCCAGAGTGTGTTTGTCACCTCCCATTTGTCAGGTGCCTTACAAAGTGTCATGTTTCCCTGTCACATCACATATGGGACTGTCACGTCACATCCATCACCACCCATTTGTCACCTCATGTGTTCACCACTGGCATATGATTGTCACCACACATCTGTCACAAGCCTCTTATCAGTGTCATATCACAACTGTCACCACACCCATGTGGCCGTTACCTCACATGTGTCATAACATGAAAGCATTATATCGTATCTATCCCATCACACTTATGATTATCACGTCACTTCTGTCTCAGCCCATGTGGGTGTGTCATCTGACATCTGTCATACCCTGAGTGTGAGTGTCACATCACATGTGTCAAATGCCTTCCAGAGTGTCACATCATATCTGTCGCATCACATGTGAGAGTGTCATATCTCATCAGGTACAACCCACTTGTGTCACCTCACATGGTCACAACCAGCATGTGGTTGTCATCACACACCTGTCACACATTGCTTATGTGTGTCACATCACAACTGTCACAACACTCATGTGATTGTTACCTCACCATGTGTCTTAAGAGGCAAGTGTCACATCATAGCTATCACATCATGCCTGTGGCTCTCATATCATTTCTGTCTCAACACATGTGGCATTGTCACCTGATACCTGTCACACTCAGAGTGTTATTGTGACCTCAATTTGTCAGAAGACTTCCAGAAGCATTACAGCATACCTGTCACTTCACATGTGCATGTCACATCATGTCCATCACAACCCACATGCATGTCAACTCAGAAGGTCACAATCAGCATACGATTGTCACCACTCATTTGTCCCAAGCCATTTATGATTGTCACATCACAACTGTCACAACGCTTCTGTGGTTGTCATCCCACATGTATCTTAACATGCAAATGCCCCATCATATGTGTCGCATTGCACCTGTGATTGTCATATCACATCTGTCTCAACACGCATGAGAGTGTCTCCTGACATGTGTCACACCCAGAGAGTGAGTGTCACCTCATATAAGTCACATGCCATGCAGGGGTGTCACATCATACCTCTCATATCACACATGTGTGTGTCACATCAGATCAGTTCCAATCAACTTGTGTGTCACCTCACATTGTCACTTGCTTTACAGAGCATCGCATCATACCTGTCATCACACATGAGAGTCATATCACATCAAGCACAAGCCATTTGTGTGTCACCTCACATGATCACCACACATGTGTCACACATGCTTATGTGTGTCACATCAAAACTGTTACAAGGCCCATGTGATTGTCACATCACCTGTGTTGTAACACACAAGTGCCATAACATATCAGTCACATCATGTCTGTTATTGTCACAGCATTTCTGCCTCAACACACACTGTGCCCTTGTGATTGTCACCTCCTCTGTGTCATCATGCACAACTGTCACATCATATCTGTCACATTGCACCTGTGACCTCATTTCTGTCTCAACACATGTGGCAGATTCCCCTGACATCTGTTACACCCAGAGTGTGATCGTCACCTCATATTTGACACATGCCTTAGAGAGAGTCGCATATCTGTCACATCACACATGTGCATGTCAAAGTCTATATCACAAACCTGTTTTTCCACAATTCACATTATCACAACCATCGAGTGATTGTCAACCCACAACTGGCACAAACCACTTATGATTGTCACATCACACCTGTCACAAGGTCCTTGTGATTGTCTTCTCATGTGTCATAATGTGCAAGTGCCACTACATATCAGTCACATGCCTGTTATTGTCATATCATTTCTGTCTCAACACACATGGCAGTTGTGATATCTGTCACATCCAAAGTGTCATTATCACCTCACATTTGTGACATGCTTTATGTAGTGTCACATCCTATTTTTCACATCATGCCTGTGACTGTCACATCATTTCTGTCTCAGCAAATATGGCAGTGTCATCTGACATCTGTCACACCCAGAGTGTGATTGTTGACTCACATTTGCCACATGCTTGATGAAGTGTTACATCATATCTGTCATCACACATGAGAGTATCACATCACAGCAGGCACAACCCACTTGTGTGTCATCTCACATGGTCACAACCTACATGTGGTTGCCAAAACATACCTGTCACACACTGATTATGTGTGTCACATCACAACTTTCACAACCCCCTGTGATTGTCACCTCACCAGTGTCATCATGGGCAAGTGTCACATCATATCTGTCACATTGAGCCTGTGACTGTCATGCCATTTCTGTCTCAACACACATGGCAGTGTCACATGACATCTGTCACACCAAGACTGTGATTGTCACCTCACATTTGTCACATGCATTACAGAGTATCACACAGTATATGTCATTACACATGAGAATGTCACATAACTTCAGGCACACCCCACGTGTGTATCAGCTCACCCTGTCACAATTGGCATGTGATTGTCACCACACATCTGTCACAAGCCTCTTATGATTGTCACATCACACCTGTCATAATGCCTGAGTGATTGTCACCTCATGTGTGTCATAACATGCAATTATCCAAAAATGTCAGTCACATTGTGCCTGTTATTGGTCACACCATTTCTACTTCAACACATGTGGCAGTGTCACCTGACATATGTCACACCTCGAGTGTGATTGTCACCTCACATTTGTCACATGTGTTATGGAGTGTCACATCATATCTGTCACATTACACATGGGAGTGAAATATCACATGAGGCACAACCCACTTGTGTGTCACCTCACATGGTCACAACCCACATGTTATTGTCACCACACATCTGTCACACATGCTTATGTGGGTCACGTCAAATCTGTTACAATGCCCATGTGATGGTCACCTCATCTGTGTTATAATATGCAAGTGTCACATCATATCTCTCATATCATGCCTGTGATCATCACATCATTTCTGTCTCAACACACGTGGCAGTGTCACCTGATATCTGTCACACCCACAGTGTGATTGTCACCTCACACTTGTCACACGTCTTCTGGGAGTGTCACATCATCCCTGTCACATCTGACATGTGCATGTCACATCACATCAGTCAAAACCCATATGTATGTGATCTCAGATGGTCACAATCTGCATATGATTGTCACCACACACTGGTCACAAGCCACTTATGAGTCTCACATCACAACTGTCACAATGCTCAAGTGACTGTCACCTCACATGTGTCTTCACGCACAACTGTCACATCATACCTGTCACATTGCACATGTGATTGTCACATCACATCAGATCCAACCCAGTTGTGTGTCACCTCCCATTGTCACAATTGGCATATGATTGTCACCACACATCTGTCACACATACTTCTGTGTGTTACATCAAAACTGTTATAACACCCATGTGACTGTCACTTCTCCTATGTCAGAATGCACGTGTCACATCATAGCTGTCACATCGTGCCTGTGACTCTCGCATCATTTCTGTCTCAACACATGTGGCAGTGTCACCTGGCATCTGTCACACCCAGAGTGTGTTTGTCACCTCCCATTTGTCAGGTGCCTTACAAAGTGTCATGTTTCCCTGTCACATCACATATGGGACTGTCACGTCACATCCATCACCACCCATTTGTCACCTCATGTGTTCACCACTGGCATATGATTGTCACCACACATCTGTCACAAGCCTCTTATCAGTGTCATATCACAACTGTCACCACACCCATGTGGCCGTTACCTCACATGTGTCATAACATGAAAGCATTATATCGTATCTATCCCATCACACTTATGATTATCACGTCACTTCTGTCTCAGCCCATGTGGGTGTGTCATCTGACATCTGTCATACCCTGAGTGTGAGTGTCACATCACATGTGTCAAATGCCTTCCAGAGTGTCACATCATATCTGTCGCATCACATGTGAGAGTGTCATATCTCATCAGGTACAACCCACTTGTGTCACCTCACATGGTCACAACCAGCATGTGGTTGTCATCACACACCTGTCACACATTGCTTATGTGTGTCACATCACAACTGTCACAACACTCATGTGATTGTTACCTCACCATGTTTCTTAAGAGGCAAGTGTCACATCATAGCTATCACATCATGCCTGTGGCTCTCATATCATTTCTGTCTCAACACATGTGGCATTGTCACCTGATACCTGTCACACTCAGAGTGTTATTGTGACCTCAATTTGTCAGAAGACTTCCAGAAGCATTACAGCATACCTGTCACTTCACATGTGCATGTCACATCATGTCCATCACAACCCACATGCATGTCAACTCAGAAGGTCACAATCAGCATACGATTGTCACCACTCATTTGTCCCAAGCCATTTATGATTGTCACATCACAACTGTCACAACGCTTCTGTGGTTGTCATCCCACATGTATCTTAACATGCAAATGCCCCATCATATGTGTCGCATTGCACCTGTGATTGTCATATCACATCTGTCTCAACATGCATGAGAGTGTCTCCTGACATGTGTCACACCCAGAGAGTGAGTGTCACCTCATATAAGTCACATGCCATGCAGGGGTGTCACATCATACCTCTCATATCACACATGTGTGTGTCACATCAGATCAGTTCCAATCAACTTGTGTGTCACCTCACATTGTCACTTGCTTTACAGAGCATCGCATCATACCTGTCATCACACATGAGAGTCATATCACATCAAGCACAAGCCATTTGTGTGTCACCTCACGTGATCACCACACATGTGTCACACATGCTTATGTGTGTCACATCAAAACTGTTACAAGGCCCATGTGATTGTCACATCACCTGTGTTGTAACACGCAAGTGCCATAACATATCAGTCACATCATGTCTGTTATTGTCACAGCATTTCTGCCTCAACAAATGTGGCAGTGTCATCTGACATCTGTTACACCCATAGTGTGTTACCTCACATTTGGCACATGCTTTACAGAGTGACACATCCTATCTGTCATCACACATGAGAGTGTCATATCACATCAGGCACAGCCCACTTGTGTGTCACCTCACATGGTCACAACTGGCATGTGATTGTCACCGCACATCTGTCACAAGCTGCTTATGACGGTCACATCACAACTGTCACAATGTTCATGTATTTGTCACCTCATGTGTCTTAATGCCCAAGGGTCACATCATACCTGTGTCATTGCACATGTGATTGTCACATCACATGGGTCTCAACACACTTGAGAGTGTCACCTGACTCCTGTGACACACAGAGTGTGATTGTCCCCTCATATTAGTCACATGCCTCCCAGGAGTGTCACATCACACCAGTCACATTGCACATGCGTGTGTCACATCACAACAGTTCCAAATTCACTTGTGTGTCACCCCACATGGTCACAATTGGCATGTCAATGTCACCACACATCGGTCACAAGACTCATGATTGTCACATCACACCTGTCCCAATGCCTGTGTGATTGTCACCTCATGGGTGTCATAATGTGCAAGTGTCACAACATTTCAGTCCCATTGTGCCTGTTAGGGTCACACTATTTCTGTCTCGACACACATGGCAGTGTTACCTGACATCTGTCTCAACAAGAGTGTGATTAGCACATCACATTTGTCACATGACTTCTGGAGTGTCATGTCATATGTGTCCCATCACATGAGTGTGTCATAGCACATCAGGCACAACCCACTTGTGTGTCACCTCACATGGTCACAACCAGCAAGTGGTTGACACCACACAGCTGTCACACACCACTTATGTGTGTCACATCCAAACTGTCACCATGCCCATGTGATTGTCACCTCATCTGTGTCATAACAGGCAAGTGTCACATATCTGTCACATCATGCCTGTGGCTGTCACCTATTTGTCTCAACACACATGTCAGTGTCACATGACATCTGTCACACCAAGAGTGTGATTGTCACCTCACATTTGTCATGTGCTTTATGGAGTGTCACATCATATCTGTCATCACACATGACAGTGTCATATCACATCAGGCACAAGCCCCTTGTGTGTCATCTCACATAGTCACAACCAGCATGTGGGTTTTCACACACACTGCTTCTGTGGGTCACATCACTGCTGTCACTGTGCCCTTGTGATTGTCACCTCCTCTGTGTCATCATGCACAACTGTCACATCATATCTGTCACATTGAGCCTGTGACTGTCATGCCATTTCTGTCTCAACACACATGGCAGTGTCACATGACATCTGTCACACCAAGACTGTGATTGTCACCTCACATTTGTCACATGCATTACAGAGTATCACACAGTATATGTCATTACACATGAGAATGTCACATAACTTCAGGCACAACCCAGGTGTGTATCAGCTCACCCTGTCACAATTGGCATGTGATTGTCACCACACATCTGTCACAAGCCTCTTATGATTGTCACATCACACCTGTCATAATGCCTGAGTGATTGTCACCTCATGTGTGTCATAACATGCAATTATCCAAAAATGTCAGTCACATTGTGCCTGTTATTGGTCACACCATTTCTACTTCAACACATGTGGCAGTGTCACCTGACATATGTCACACCTCGAGTGTGATTGTCACCTCACATTTGTCACATGTGTTATGGAGTGTCACATCATATCTGTCACATTACACATGGGAGTGAAATATCACATGAGGCACAACCCACTTGTGTGTCACCTCACATGGTCACAACCCACATGTTATTGTCACCACACATCTGTCACACATGCTTATGTGGGTCACGTCAAATCTGTTACAATGCCCATGTGATTGTCACCTCATCTGTGTTATAATATGCAAGTGTCACATCATATCTCTCATATCATGCCTGTGATCATCACATCATTTCTGTCTCAACACACGTGGCAGTGTCACCTGATATCTGTCACACCCACAGTGTGATTGTCACCTCACACTTGTCACACGTCTTCTGGGAGTGTCACATCATCCCTGTCACATCTGACATGTGCATGTCACATCACATCAGTCAAAACCCATATGTATGTGATCTCAGATGGTCACAATCTGCATATGATTGTCACCACACACTGGTCACAAGCCACTTATGAGTCTCACATCACAACTGTCACAATGCTCAAGTGACTGTCACCTCACATGTGTCTTCACACACAACTGTCACATCATACCTGTCACATTGCACATGTGATTGTCACATCACATCAGATCCAACCCAGTTGTGTGTCACCTCCCATTGTCACAATTGGCATATGATTGTCACCACACATCTGTCACACATACTTCTGTGTGTTACATCAAAACTGTTATAACACCCATGTGACTGTCACTTCTCCTATGTCAGAATGCACGTGTCACATCATAGCTGTCACATCGTGCCTGTGACTCTCGCATCATTTCTGTCTCAACACATGTGGCAGTGTCACCTGGCATCTGTCACACCCAGAGTGTGTTTGTCACCTCCCATTTGTCAGGTGCCTTACAAAGTGTCATGTTTCCCTGTCACATCACATATGGGACTGTCACGTCACATCCATCACCACCCATTTGTCACCTCATGTGTTCACCACTGGCATATGATTGTCACCACACATCTGTCACAAGCCTCTTATCAGTGTCATATCACAACTGTCACCACACCCATGTGGCCGTTACCTCACATGTGTCATAACATGAAAGCATTATATCGTATCTATCCCATCACACTTATGATTATCACGTCACTTCTGTCTCAGCCCATGTGGGTGTGTCATCTGACATCTGTCATACCCTGAGTGTGAGTGTCACATCACATGTGTCAAATGCCTTCCAGAGTGTCACATCATATCTGTCGCATCACATGTGAGAGTGTCATATCTCATCAGGTACAACCCACTTGTGTCACCTCACATGGTCACAACCAGCATGTGGTTGTCATCACACACCTGTCACACATTGCTTATGTGTGTCACATCACAACTGTCACAACACTCATGTGATTGTTACCTCACCATGTGTCTTAAGAGGCAAGTGTCACATCATAGCTATCACATCATGCCTGTGGCTCTCATATCATTTCTGTCTCAACACATGTGGCATTGTCACCTGATACCTGTCACACTCAGAGTGTTATTGTGACCTCAATTTGTCAGAAGACTTCCAGAAGCATTACAGCATACCTGTCACTTCACATGTGCATGTCACATCATGTCCATCACAACCCACATGCATGTCAACTCAGAAGGTCACAATCAGCATACGATTGTCACCACTCATTTGTCCCAAGCCATTTATGACTGTCACATCACAACTGTCACAACGCTTCTGTGGTTGTCATCCCACATGTATCTTAACATGCAAATGCCCCATCATATGTGTCGCATTGCACCTGTGATTGTCATATCACATCTGTCTCAACACGCATGAGAGTGTCTCCTGACATGTGTCACACCCAGAGAGTGAGTGTCACCTCATATAAGTCACATGCCATGCAGGGGTGTCACATCATACCTCTCATATCACACATGTGTGTGTCACATCAGATCAGTTCCAATCAACTTGTGTGTCACCTCACATTGTCACTTGCTTTACAGAGCATCGCATCATACCTGTCATCACACATGAGAGTCATATCACATCAAGCACAAGCCATTTGTGTGTCACCTCACATGATCACCACACATGTGTCACACATGCTTATGTGTGTCACATCAAAACTGTTACAAGGCCCATGTGATTGTCACATCACCTGTGTTGTAACACACAAGTGCCATAACATATCAGTCACATCATGTCTGTTATTGTCACAGCATTTCTGCCTCAACACACACTGTGCCCTTGTGATTGTCACCTCCTCTGTGTCATCATGCACAACTGTCACATCATATCTGTCACATTGCACCTGTGACCTCATTTCTGTCTCAACACATGTGGCAGATTCCCCTGACATCTGTTACACCCAGAGTGTGATCGTCACCTCATATTTGACACATGCCTTAGAGAGAGTCGCATATCTGTCACATCACACATGTGCATGTCAAAGTCTATATCACAAACCTGTTTTTCCACAATTCACATTATCACAACCATCGAGTGATTGTCAACCCACAACTGGCACAAACCACTTATGATTGTCACATCACACCTGTCACAAGGTCCTTGTGATTGTCTTCTCATGTGTCATAATGTGCAAGTGCCACTACATATCAGTCACATGCCTGTTATTGTCATATCATTTCTGTCTCAACACACATGGCAGTTGTGATATCTGTCACATCCAAAGTGTCATTATCACCTCACATTTGTGACATGCTTTATGTAGTGTCACATCCTATTTTTCACATCATGCCTGTGACTGTCACATCATTTCTGTCTCAGCAAATATGGCAGTGTCATCTGACATCTGTCACACCCAGAGTGTGATTGTTGACTCACATTTGCCACATGCTTGATGAAGTGTTACATCATATCTGTCATCACACATGAGAGTATCACATCACAGCAGGCACAACCCACTTGTGTGTCATCTCACATGGTCACAACCTACATGTGGTTGCCAAAACATACCTGTCACACACTGATTATGTGTGTCACATCACAACTTTCACAACCCCCTGTGATTGTCACCTCACCAGTGTCATCATGGGCAAGTGTCACATCATATCTGTCACATTGAGCCTGTGACTGTCATGCCATTTCTGTCTCAACACACATGGCAGTGTCACATGACATCTGTCACACCAAGACTGTGATTGTCACCTCACATTTGTCACATGCATTACAGAGTATCACACAGTATATGTCATTACACATGAGAATGTCACATAACTTCAGGCACACCCCACGTGTGTATCAGCTCACCCTGTCACAATTGGCATGTGATTGTCACCACACATCTGTCACAAGCCTCTTATGATTGTCACATCACACCTGTCATAATGCCTGAGTGATTGTCACCTCATGTGTGTCATAACATGCAATTATCCAAAAATGTCAGTCACATTGTGCCTGTTATTGGTCACACCATTTCTACTTCAACACATGTGGCAGTGTCACCTGACATATGTCACACCTCGAGTGTGATTGTCACCTCACATTTGTCACATGTGTTATGGAGTGTCACATCATATCTGTCACATTACACATGGGAGTGAAATATCACATGAGGCACAACCCACTTGTGTGTCACCTCACATGGTCACAACCCACATGTTATTGTCACCACACATCTGTCACACATGCTTATGTGGGTCACATCAAATCTGTTACAATGCCCATGTGATTGTCACCTCATCTGTGTTATAATATGCAAGTGTCACATCATATCTCTCATATCATGCCTGTGATCATCACATCATTTCTGTCTCAACACACGTGGCAGTGTCACCTGATATCTGTCACACCCACAGTGTGATTGTCACCTCACACTTGTCACACGTCTTCTGGGAGTGTCACATCATCCCTGTCACATCTGACATGTGCATGTCACATCACATCAGTCAAAACCCATATGTATGTGATCTCAGATGGTCACAATCTGCATATGATTGTCACCACACACTGGTCACAAGCCACTTATGAGTCTCACATCACAACTGTCACAATGCTCAAGTGACTGTCACCTCACATGTGTCTTCACGCACAACTGTCACATCATACCTGTCACATTGCACATGTGATTGTCACATCACATCAGATCCAACCCAGTTGTGTGTCACCTCCCATTGTCACAATTGGCATATGATTGTCACCACACATCTGTCACACATACTTCTGTGTGTTACATCAAAACTGTTATAACACCCATGTGACTGTCACTTCTCCTATGTCAGAATGCACATGTCACATCATAGCTGTCACATCGTGCCTGTGACTCTCGCATCATTTCTGTCTCAACACATGTGGCAGTGTCACCTGGCATCTGTCACACCCAGAGTGTGTTTGTCACCTCCCATTTGTCAGGTGCCTTACAAAGTGTCATGTTTCCCTGTCACATCACATATGGGACTGTCACGTCACATCCATCACCACCCATTTGTCACCTCATGTGTTCACCACTGGCATATGATTGTCACCACACATCTGTCACAAGCCTCTTATCAGTGTCATATCACAACTGTCACCACACCCATGTGGCCGTTACCTCACATGTGTCATAACATGAAAGCATTATATCGTATCTATCCCATCACACTTATGATTATCACGTCACTTCTGTCTCAGCCCATGTGGGTGTGTCATCTGACATCTGTCATACCCTGAGTGTGAGTGTCACATCACATGTGTCAAATGCCTTCCAGAGTGTCACATCATATCTGTTGCATCACATGTGAGAGTGTCATATCTCATCAGGTACAACCCACTTGTGTCACCTCACATGGTCACAACCAGCATGTGGTTGTCATCACACACCTGTCACACATTGCTTATGTGTGTCACATCACAACTGTCACAACACTCATGTGATTGTTACCTCACCATGTGTCTTAACAGGCAAGTGTCACATCATAGCTATCACATCATGCCTGTGGCTCTCATATCATTTCTGTCTCAACACATGTGGCATTGTCACCTGATACCTGTCACACTCAGAGTGGTATTGTGACCTCAATTTGTCAGAAGACTTCCAGAAGCATTACAGCATACCTGTCACTTCACATGTGCATGTCACATCATGTCCATCACAACCCACATGCATGTCAACTCAGAAGGTCACAATCAGCATACGATTGTCACCACTCATTTGTCCCAAGCCATTTATGACTGTCACATCACAACTGGCACAACGCTTCTGTGGTTGTCATCCCACATGTATCTTAACATGCAAATGCCCCATCATATGTGTCGCATTGCACCTGTGATTGTCATATCACATCTGTCTCAACATGCATGAGAGTGTCTCCTGACATGTGTCACACCCAGAGAGTGAGTGTCACCTCATATAAGTCACATGCCATGCAGGGGTGTCACATCATACCTCTCATATCACACATGTGTGTGTCACATCAGATCAGTTCCAACCAACTTGTGTGTCACCTCACATTGTCACTTGCTTTACAGAGCATCGCATCATACCTGTCATCACACATGAGAGTCATATCACATCAAGCACAAGCCATTTGTGTGTCACCTCACGTGATCACCACACATGTGTCACACATGCTTATGTGTGTCACATCAAAACTGTTACAAGGCCCATGTGATTGTCACATCACCTGTGTTGTAACACGCAAGTGCCATAACATATCAGTCACATCATGTCTGTTATTGTCACAGCATTTCTGCCTCAACAAATGTGGCAGTGTCATCTGACATCTGTTACACCCATAGTGTGTTACCTCACATTTGGCACATGCTTTACAGAGTGACACATCCTATCTGTCATCACACATGAGAGTGTCATATCACATCAGGCACAGCCCACTTGTGTGTCACCTCACATGGTCACAACTGGCATGTGATTGTCACCGCACATCTGTCACAAGCTGCTTATGATGGTCACATCACAACTGTCACAATATTCATGTATTTGTCACCTCATGTGTCTTAATGCCCAAGGGTCACATCATACCTGTGTCATTGCACATGTGATTGTCACATCACATGGGTCTCAACACACTTGAGAGTGTCACCTGACTCCTGTGACACACAGAGTGTGATTGTCCCCTCATATTAGTCACATGCCTCCCAGGAGTGTCACATCACACCAGTCACATTGCACATGCGTGTGTCACATCGTAACAGTTCCAAATTCACTTGTGTGTCACCTCACATGGTCACAATTGGCATGTCAATGTCACCACACATCTGTCACAAGACTCATGATTGTCACATCACACCTGTCCCAATGCCTGTGTGATTGTCACCTCATGGGTGTCATAATGTGCAAGTGTCACAACATTTCAGTCACATTGTGCCTGTTAGGGTCACACTATTTCTGTCTCGACACACATGGCAGTGTTACCTGACATCTGTCTCAACAAGAGTGTGATTAGCACATCACATGTGTCACATGACTTCTGGAGTGTCATGTCATATGTGTCCCATCACATGAGTGTGTCATAGCACATCAGGCACAACCCACTTGTGTGTCACCTCACATGGTCACAACCAGCAAGTGGTTGACACCACACAGCTGTCACACACCACTTATGTGTGTCACATCCAAACTGTCACCATGCCCATGTGATGGTCACCTCATCTGTGTCATAACAGGCAAGTGTCACATATCTGTCACATCATGCCTGTGGCTGTCACCTATTTGTCTCAACACACATGTCAGTGTCACATGACATCTGTCACACCAAGAGTGTGATTGTCACCTCACATTTGTCATGTGCTTTATGGAGTGCCACATCATATCTGTCATCACACATGACAGTGTCATATCACATCAGGCACAAGCCCCTTGTGTGTCATCTCACATAGTCACAACCAGCATGTGGGTTTTCTCACACACTGCTTATGTGGGTCACATCACTGCTGTCACAGTGCCCTTGTGATTGTCACCTCCTCTGTGTCATCATGCACAACTGTCACATCATATCTGTCACATTGAGCCTGTGACTGTCATGCCATTTCTGTCTCAACACACATGGCAGTGTCACATGACATCTGTCACACCAAGACTGTGATTGTCACCTCACATTTGTCACATGCATTACAGAGTATCACACAGTATATGTCATTACACATGAGAATGTCACATAACTTCAGGCACAACCCAGGTGTGTATCAGCTCACCCTGTCACAATTGGCATGTGATTGTCACCACACATCTGTCACAAGCCTCTTATGATTGTCACATCACACCTGTCATAATGCCTGAGTGATTGTCACCTCATGTGTGTCATAACATGCAATTATCCAAAAATGTCAGTCACATTGTGCCTGTTATTGGTCACACCATTTCTACTTCAACACATGTGGCAGTGTCACCTGACATATGTCACACCTCGAGTGTGATTGTCACCTCACATTTGTCACATGTGTTATGGAGTGTCACATCATATCTGTCACATTACACATGGGAGTGAAATATCACATGAGGCACAACCCACTTGTGTGTCACCTCACATGGTCACAACCCACATGTTATTGTCACCACACATCTGTCACACATGCTTATGTGGGTCACGTCAAATCTGTTACAATGCCCATGTGATTGTCACCTCATCTGTGTTATAATATGCAAGTGTCACATCATATCTCTCATATCATGCCTGTGATCATCACATCATTTCTGTCTCAACACACGTGGCAGTGTCACCTGATATCTGTCACACCCACAGTGTGATTGTCACCTCACACTTGTCACACGTCTTCTGGGAGTGTCACATCATCCCTGTCACATCTGACATGTGCATGTCACATCACATCAGTCAAAACCCATATGTATGTGATCTCAGATGGTCACAATCTGCATATGATTGTCACCACACACTGGTCACAAGCCACTTATGAGTCTCACATCACAACTGTCACAATGCTCAAGTGACTGTCACCTCACATGTGTCTTCACGCACAACTGTCACATCATACCTGTCACATTGCACATGTGATTGTCACATCACATCAGATCCAACCCAGTTGTGTGTCACCTCCCATTGTCACAATTGGCATATGATTGTCACCACACATCTGTCACACATACTTCTGTGTGTTACATCAAAACTGTTATAACACCCATGTGACTGTCACTTCTCCTATGTCAGAATGCACGTGTCACATCATATCTGTCACATCGTGCCTGTGACTCTTGCATCATTTCTGTCTCAACACATGTGGCAGTGTCACCTGGCATCTGTCACACCCAGAGTGTGTTTGTCACCTCCCATTTGTCAGGTGCCTTACAAAGTGTCATGTTTCCCTGTCACATCACATATGGGACTGTCACGTCACATCCATCACCACCCATTTGTCACCTCATGTGTTCACCACTGGCATATGATTGTCACCACACATCTGTCACAAGCCTCTTATCAGTGTCATATCACAACTGTCACCACACCCATGTGGCCGTTACCTCACATGTGTCATAACATGAAAGCATTATATCGTATCTATCCCATCACACTTATGATTATCACGTCACTTCTGTCTCAGCCCATGTGGGTGTGTCATCTGACATCTGTCATACCCTGAGTGTGAGTGTCACATCACATGTGTCAAATGCCTTCCAGAGTGTCACATCATATCTGTCGCATCACATGTGAGAGTGTCATATCTCATCAGGTACAACCCACTTGTGTCACCTCACATGGTCACAACCAGCATGTGGTTGTCATCACACACCTGTCACACATTGCTTATGTGTGTCACATCACAACTGTCACAACACTCATGTGATTGTTACCTCAACATGTGTCTTAAGAGGCAAGTGTCACATCATAGCTATCACATCATGCCTGTGGCTCTCATATCATTTCTGTCTCAACACATGTGGCATTGTCACCTGATACCTGTCACACTCAGAGTGGTATTGTGACCTCAATTTGTCAGAAGACTTCCAGAAGCATTACAGCATACCTGTCACTTCACATGTGCATGTCACATCATGTCCATCACAACCCACATGCATGTCAACTCAGAAGGTCACAATCAGCATACGATTGTCACCACTCATTTGTCCCAAGCCATTTATGATTGTCACATCACAACTGTCACAACGCTTCTGTGGTTGTCATCCCACATGTATCTTAACATGCAAATGCCCCATCATATGTGTCGCATTGCACCTGTGATTGTCATATCACATCTGTCTCAACACGCATGAGAGTGTCTCCTGACATGTGTCACACCCAGAGAGTGAGTGTCACCTCATATAAGTCACATGCCATGCAGGGGTGTCACATCATACCTCTCATATCACACATGTGTGTGTCACATCAGATCAGTTCCAACCAACTTGTGTGTCACCTCACATTGTCACTTGCTTTACAGAGCATCGCATCATACCTGTCATCACACATGAGAGTCATATCACATCAAGCACAAGCCATTTGTGTGTCACCTCACGTGATCACCACACATGTGTCACACATGCTTATGTGTGTCACATCAAAACTGTTACAAGGCCCATGTGATTGTCACATCACCTGTGTTGTAACACACAAGTGCCATAACATATCAGTCACATCATGTCTGTTATTGTCACAGCATTTCTGCCTCAACACACACTGTGCCCTTGTGATTGTCACCTCCTCTGTGTCATCATGCACAACTGTCACATCATATCTGTCACATTGCACCTGTGACCTCATTTCTGTCTCAACACATGTGGCAGATTCCCCTGACATCTGTTACACCCAGAGTGTGATCGTCACCTCATATTTGACACATGCCTTAGAGAGAGTCGCATATCTGTCACATCACACATGTGCATGTCAAAGTCTATATCACAAACCTGTTTTTCCACAATTCACATTATCACAACCATCGAGTGATTGTCAACCCACAACTGGCACAAACCACTTATGATTGTCACATCACACCTGTCACAAGGTCCTTGTGATTGTCTTCTCATGTGTCATAATGTGCAAGTGCCACTACATATCAGTCACATGCCTGTTATTGTCATATCATTTCTGTCTCAACACACATGGCAGTTGTGATATCTGTCACATCCAAAGTGTCATTATCACCTCACATTTGTGACATGCTTTATGTAGTGTCACATCATATTTTTCACATCATGCCTGTGACTGTCACATCATTTCTGTCTCAGCAAATATGGCAGTGTCATCTGACATCTGTCACACCCAGAGTGTGATTGTTGACTCACATTTGCCACATGCTTGATGAAGTGTTACATCATATCTGTCATCACACATGAGAGTATCACATCACAGCAGGCACAACCCACTTGTGTGTCATCTCACATGGTCACAACCTACATGTGGTTGCCAAAACATACCTGTCACACACTGATTATGTGTGTCACATCACAACTTTCACAACCCCCTGTGATTGTCACCTCACCAGTGTCATCATGGGCAAGTGTCACATCATATCTGTCACATTGAGCCTGTGACTGTCATGCCATTTCTGTCTCAACACACATGGCAGTGTCACATGACATCTGTCACACCAAGACTGTGATTGTCACCTCACATTTGTCACATGCATTACAGAGTATCACACAGTATATGTCATTACACATGAGAATGTCACATAACTTCAGGCACAACCCAGGTGTGTATCAGCTCACCCTGTCACAATTGGCATGTGATTGTCACCACACATCTGTCACAAGCCTCTTATGATTGTCACATCACACCTGTCATAATGCCTGAGTGATTGTCACCTCATGTGTGTCATAACATGCAATTATCCAAAAATGTCAGTCACATTGTGCCTGTTATTGGTCACACCATTTCTACTTCAACACATGTGGCAGTGTCACCTGACATATGTCACACCTCGAGTGTGATTGTCACCTCACATTTGTCACATGTGTTATGGAGTGTCACATCATATCTGTCACATTACACATGGGAGTGAAATATCACATGAGGCACAACCCACTTGTGTGTCACCTCACATGGTCACAACCCACATGTTATTGTCACCACACATCTGTCACACATGCTTATGTGGGTCACGTCAAATCTGTTACAATGCCCATGTGATGGTCACCTCATCTGTGTTATAATATGCAAGTGTCACATCATATCTCTCATATCATGCCTGTGATCATCACATCATTTCTGTCTCAACACACGTGGCAGTGTCACCTGATATCTGTCACACCCACAGTGTGATTGTCACCTCACACTTGTCACACGTCTTCTGGGAGTGTCACATCATCCCTGTCACATCTGACATGTGCATGTCACATCACATCAGTCAAAACCCATATGTATGTGATCTCAGATGGTCACAATCTGCATATGATTGTCACCACACACTGGTCACAAGCCACTTATGAGTCTCACATCACAACTGTCACAATGCTCAAGTGACTGTCACCTCACATGTGTCTTCACGCACAACTGTCACATCATACCTGTCACATTGCACATGTGATTGTCACATCACATCAGCTCCAACCCAGTTGTGTGTCACCTCCCATTGTCACAATTGGCATATGATTGTCACCACACATCTGTCACACATACTTCTGTGTGTTACATCAAAACTGTTATAACACCCATGTGACTGTCACTTCTCCTATGTCAGAATGCACGTGTCACATCATAGCTGTCACATCGTGCCTGTGACTCTCGCATCATTTCTGTCTCAACACATGTGGCAGTGTCACCTGGCATCTGTCACACCCAGAGTGTGTTTGTCACCTCCCATTTGTCAGGTGCCTTACAAAGTGTCATGTTTCCCTGTCACATCACATATGGGACTGCCACGTCACATCCATCACCACCCATTTGTCACCTCATGTGTTCACCACTGGCATATGATTGTCACCACACATCTGTCACAAGCCTCTTATCAGTGTCATATCACAACTGTCACCACACCCATGTGGCCGTTACCTCACATGTGTCATAACATGAAAGCATTATATCGTATCTATCCCATCACACTTATGATTATCACGTCAATTCTGTCTCAGCCCATGTGGGTGTGTCATCTGACATCTGTCATACCCTGAGTGTGAGTGTCACATCACATGTGTCAAATGCCTTCCAGAGTGTCACATCATATCTGTCGCATCACATGTGAGAGTGTCATATCTCATCAGGTACAACCCACTTGTGTCACCTCACATGGTCACAACCAGCATGTGGTTGTCATCACACACCTGTCACACATTGCTTATGTGTGTCACATCACAACTGTCACAACACTCATGTGATTGTTACCTCACCATGTGTCTTAAGAGGCAAGTGTCACATCATAGCTATCACATCATGCCTGTGGCTCTCATATCATTTCTGTCTCAACACATGTGGCATTGTCACCTGATGCCTGTCACACTCAGAGTGTTATTGTGACCTCAATTTGTCAGAAGACTTCCAGAAGCATTACAGCATACCTGTCACTTCACATGTGCATGTCACATCATGTCCATCACAACCCACATGCATGTCAACTCAGAAGGTCACAATCAGCATACGATTGTCACCACTCATTTGTCCCAAGCCATTTATGATTGTCACATCACAACTGTCACAACGCTTCTGTGGTTGTCATCCCACATGTATCTTAACATGCAAATGCCCCATCATATGTGTCGCATTGCACCTGTGATTGTCATATCACATCTGTCTCAACATGCATGAGAGTGTCTCCTGACATGTGTCACACCCAGAGAGTGAGTGTCACCTCATATAAGTCACATGCCATGCAGGGGTGTCACATCATACCTCTCATATCACACATGTGTGTGTCACATCAGATCAGTTCCAATCAACTTGTGTGTCACCTCACATTGTCACTTGCTTTACAGAGCATCGCATCATACCTGTCATCACACATGAGAGTCATATCACATCAAGCACAAGCCATTTGTGTGTCACCTCACGTGATCACCACACATGTGTCACACATGCTTATGTGTGTCACATCAAAACTGTTACAAGGCCCATGTGATTGTCACATCACCTGTGTTGTAACACGCAAGTGCCATAACATATCAGTCACATCATGTCTGTTATTGTCACAGCATTTCTGCCTCAACAAATGTGGCAGTGTCATCTGACATCTGTTACACCCATAGTGTGTTACCTCACATTTGGCACATGCTTTACAGAGTGACACATCCTATCTGTCATCACACATGAGAGTGTCATATCACATCAGGCACAGCCCACTTGTGTGTCACCTCACATGGTCACAACTGGCATGTGATTGTCACCGCACATCTGTCACAAGCTGCTTATGACGGTCACATCACAACTGTCACAATGTTCATGTATTTGTCACCTCATGTGTCTTAATGCCCAAGGGTCACATCATACCTGTGTCATTGCACATGTGATTGTCACATCACATGGGTCTCAACACACTTGAGAGTGTCACCTGACTCCTGTGACACACAGAGTGTGATTGTCCCCTCATATTAGTCACATGCCTCCCAGGAGTGTCACATCACACCAGTCACATTGCACATGCGTGTGTCACATCACAACAGTTCCAAATTCACTTGTGTGTCACCCCACATGGTCACAATTGGCATGTCAATGTCACCACACATCGGTCACAAGACTCATGATTGTCACATCACACCTGTCCCAATGCCTGTGTGATTGTCACCTCATGGGTGTCATAATGTGCAAGTGTCACAACATTTCAGTCCCATTGTGCCTGTTAGGGTCACACTATTTCTGTCTCGACACACATGGCAGTGTTACCTGACATCTGTCTCAACAAGAGTGTGATTAGCACATCACATTTGTCACATGACTTCTGGAGTGTCATGTCATATGTGTCCCATCACATGAGTGTGTCATAGCACATCAGGCACAACCCACTTGTGTGTCACCTCACATGGTCACAACCAGCAAGTGGTTGACACCACACAGCTGTCACACACCACTTATGTGTGTCACATCCAAACTGTCACCATGCCCATGTGATTGTCACCTCATCTGTGTCATAACAGGCAAGTGTCACATATCTGTCACATCATGCCTGTGGCTGTCACCTATTTGTCTCAACACACATGTCAGTGTCACATGACATCTGTCACACCAAGAGTGTGATTGTCACCTCACATTTGTCATGTGCTTTATGGAGTGTCACATCATATCTGTCATCACACATGACAGTGTCATATCACATCAGGCACAAGCCCCTTGTGTGTCATCTCACATAGTCACAACCAGCATGTGGGTTTTCACACACACTGCTTCTGTGGGTCACATCACTGCTGTCACTGTGCCCTTGTGATTGTCACCTCCTCTGTGTCATCATGCACAACTGTCACATCATATCTGTCACATTGAGCCTGTGACTGTCATGCCATTTCTGTCTCAACACACATGGCAGTGTCACATGACATCTGTCACACCAAGACTGTGATTGTCACCTCACATTTGTCACATGCATTACAGAGTATCACACAGTATATGTCATTACACATGAGAATGTCACATAACTTCAGGCACAACCCACGTGTGTATCAGCTCACCCTGTCACAATTGGCATGTGATTGTCACCACACATCTGTCACAAGCCTCTTATGATTGTCACATCACACCTGTCATAATGCCTGAGTGATTGTCACCTCATGTGTGTCATAACATGCAATTATCCAAAAATGTCAGTCACATTGTGCCTGTTATTGGTCACACCACTTCTACTTCAACACATGTGGCAGTGTCACCTGACATATGTCACACCTCGAGTGTGATTGTCACCTCACATTTGTCACATGTGTTATGGAGTGTCACATCATATCTGTCACATTACACATGGGAGTGAAATATCACATGAGGCACAACCCACTTGTGTGTCACCTCACATGGTCACAACCCACATGTTATTGTCACCACACATCTGTCACACATGCTTATGTGGGTCACGTCAAATCTGTTACAATGCCCATGTGATTGTCACCTCATCTGTGTTATAATATGCAAGTGTCACATCATATCTCTCATATCATGCCTGTGATCATCACATCATTTCTGTCTCAACACACGTGGCAGTGTCACCTGATATCTGTCACACCCACAGTGTGATTGTCACCTCACACTTGTCACACGTCTTCTGGGAGTGTCACATCATCCCTGTCACATCTGACATGTGCATGTCACATCACATCAGTCAAAACCCATATGTATGTGATCTCAGATGGTCACAATCTGCATATGATTGTCACCACACACTGGTCACAAGCCACTTATGAGTCTCACATCACAACTGTCACAATGCTCAAGTGACTGTCACCTCACATGTGTCTTCACGCACAACTGTCACATCATACCTGTCACATTGCACATGTGATTGTCACATCACATCAGATCCAACCCAGTTGTGTGTCACCTCCCATTGTCACAATTGGCATATGATTGTCACCACACATCTGTCACACATACTTCTGTGTGTTACATCAAAACTGTTATAACACCCATGTGACTGTCACTTCTCCTATGTCAGAATGCACGTGTCACATCATATCTGTCACATCGTGCCTGTGACTCTCGCATCATTTCTGTCTCAACACATGTGGCAGTGTCACCTGGCATCTGTCACACCCAGAGTGTGTTTGTCACCTCCCATTTGTCAGGTGCCTTACAAAGTGTCATGTTTCCCTGTCACATCACATATGGGACTGTCACGTCACATCCATCACCACCCATTTGTCACCTCATGTGTTCACCACTGGCATATGATTGTCACCACACATCTGTCACAAGCCTCTTATCAGTGTCATATCACAACTGTCACCACACCCATGTGGCCGTTACCTCACATGTGTCATAACATGAAAGCATTATATCGTATCTATCCCATCACACTTATGATTATCACGTCACTTCTGTCTCAGCCCATGTGGGTGTGTCATCTGACATCTGTCATACCCTGAGTGTGAGTGTCACATCACATGTGTCAAATGCCTTCCAGAGTGTCACATCATATCTGTCGCATCACATGTGAGAGTGTCATATCTCATCAGGTACAACCCACTTGTGTCACCTCACATGGTCACAACCAGCATGTGGTTGTCATCACACACCTGTCACACATTGCTTATGTGTGTCACATCACAACTGTCACAACACTCATGTGATTGTTACCTCACCATGTGTCTTAAGAGGCAAGTGTCACATCATAGCTATCACATCATGCCTGTGGCTCTCATATCATTTCTGTCTCAACACATGTGGCATTGTCACCTGATACCTGTCACACTCAGAGTGTTATTGTGACCTCAATTTGTCAGAAGACTTCCAGAAGCATTACAGCATACCTGTCACTTCACATGTGCATGTCACATCATGTCCATCACAACCCACATGCATGTCAACTCAGAAGGTCACAATCAGCATACGATTGTCACCACTCATTTGTCCCAAGCCATTTATGATTGTCACATCACAACTGTCACAACGCTTCTGTGGTTGTCATCCCACATGTATCTTAACATGCAAATGCCCCATCATATGTGTCGCATTGCACCTGTGATTGTCATATCACATCTGTCTCAACATGCATGAGAGTGTCTCCTGACATGTGTCACACCCAGAGAGTGATTGTCACCTCATATAAGTCACATGCCATGCAGGAGTGTCACATCATACCTCTCATATCACACATGTGTGTGTCACATCAGATCAGTTCCAATCAACTTGTGTGTCACCTCACATTGTCACTTGCTTTACAGAGCATCGCATCATACCTGTCATCACACATGAGAGTCATATCACATCAAGCACAAGCCATTTGTGTGTCACCTCACGTGATCACCACACATGTGTCACACATGCTTATGTGTGTCACATCAAAACTGTTACAAGGCCCATGTGATTGTCACATCACCTGTGTTGTAACACGCAAGTGCCATAACATATCAGTCACATCATGTCTGTTATTGTCACAGCATTTCTGCCTCAACAAATGTGGCAGTGTCATCTGACATCTGTTACACCCATAGTGTGTTACCTCACATTTGGCACATGCTTTACAGAGTGACACATCCTATCTGTCATCACACATGAGAGTGTCATATCACATCAGGCACAGCCCACTTGTGTGTCACCTCACATGGTCACAACTGGCATGTGATTGTCACCGCACATCTGTCACAAGCTGCTTATGACGGTCACATCACAACTGTCACAATGTTCATGTATTTGTCACCTCATGTGTCTTAATGCCCAAGGGTCACATCATACCTGTGTCATTGCACATGTGATTGTCACATCACATGGGTCTCAACACACTTGAGAGTGTCACCTGACTCCTGTGACACACAGAGTGTGATTGTCCCCTCATATTAGTCACATGCCTCCCAGGAGTGTCACATCACACCAGTCACATTGCACATGCGTGTGTCACATCACAACAGTTCCAAATTCACTTGTGTGTCACCCCACATGGTCACAATTGGCATGTCAATGTCACCACACATCGGTCACAAGACTCATGATTGTCACATCACACCTGTCCCAATGCCTGTGTGATTGTCACCTCATGGGTGTCATAATGTGCAAGTGTCACATTTCAGTCCCATTGTGCCTGTTAGGGTCACACTATTTCTGTCTCGACACACATGGCAGTGTTACCTGACATCTGTCTCAACAAGAGTGTGATTAGCACATCACATTTGTCACATGACTTCTGGAGTGTCATGTCATATGTGTCCCATCACATGAGTGTGTCATAGCACATCAGGCACAACCCACTTGTGTGTCACCTCACATGGTCACAACCAGCAAGTGGTTGACACCACACAGCTGTCACACACCACTTATGTGTGTCACATCCAAACTGTCACCATGCCCATGTGATGGTCACCTCATCTGTGTCATAACAGGCAAGTGTCACATATCTGTCACATCATGCCTGTGGCTGTCACCTATTTGTCTCAACACACATGTCAGTGTCACATGACATCTGTCACACCAAGAGTGTGATTGTCACCTCACATTTGTCATGTGCTTTATGGAGTGTCACATCATATCTGTCATCACACATGACAGTGTCATATCACATCAGGCACAAGCCCCTTGTGTGTCATCTCACATAGTCACAACCAGCATGTGGGTTTTCACACACACTGCTTCTGTGGGTCACATCACTGCTGTCACTGTGCCCTTGTGATTGTCACCTCCTCTGTGTCATCATGCACAACTGTCACATCATATCTGTCACATTGAGCCTGTGACTGTCATGCCATTTCTGTCTCAACACACATGGCAGTGTCACATGACATCTGTCACACCAAGACTGTGATTGTCACCTCACATTTGTCACATGCATTACAGAGTATCACACAGTATATGTCATTACACATGAGAATGTCACATAACTTCAGGCACAACCCAGGTGTGTATCAGCTCACCCTGTCACAATTGGCATGTGATTGTCACCACACATCTGTCACAAGCCTCTTATGATTGTCACATCACACCTGTCATAATGCCTGAGTGATTGTCACCTCATGTGTGTCATAACATGCAATTATCCAAAAATGTCAGTCACATTGTGCCTGTTATTGGTCACACCATTTCTACTTCAACACATGTGGCAGTGTCACCTGACATATGTCACACCTCGAGTGTGATTGTCACCTCACATTTGTCACATGTGTTATGGAGTGTCACATCATATCTGTCACATTACACATGGGAGTGAAATATCACATGAGGCACAACCCACTTGTGTGTCACCTCACATGGTCACAACCCACATGTTATTGTCACCACACATCTGTCACACATGCTTATGTGGGTCACGTCAAATCTGTTACAATGCCCATGTGATTGTCACCTCATCTGTGTTATAATATGCAAGTGTCACATCATATCTCTCATATCATGCCTGTGATCATCACATCATTTCTGTCTCAACACACGTGGCAGTGTCACCTGATATCTGTCACACCCACAGTGTGATTGTCACCTCACACTTGTCACACGTCTTCTGGGAGTGTCACATCATCCCTGTCACATCTGACATGTGCAGGTCACATCACATCAGTCAAAACCCATATGTATGTGATCTCAGATGGTCACAATCTGCATATGATTGTCACCACACACTGGTCACAAGCCACTTATGAGTCTCACATCACAACTGTCACAATGCTCAAGTGACTGTCACCTCACATGTGTCTTCACGCACAACTGTCACATCATACCTGTCACATTGCACATGTGATTGTCACATCACATCAGATCCAACCCAGTTGTGTGTCACCTCCCATTGTCACAATTGGCATATGATTGTCACCACACATCTGTCACACATACTTCTGTGTGTTACATCAAAACTGTTATAACACCCATGTGACTGTCACTTCTCCTATGTCAGAATGCACGTGTCACATCATATCTGTCACATCATGCCTGTGACTCTCGCATCATTTCTGTCTCAACACATGTGGCAGTGTCACCTGGCATCTGTCACACCCAGAGTGTGTTTGTCACCTCCCATTTGTCAGGTGCCTTACAAAGTGTCATGTTTCCCTGTCACATCACATATGGGACTGTCACGTCACATCCATCACCACCCATTTGTCACCTCATGTGTTCACCACTGGCATATGATTGTCACCACACATCTGTCACAAGCCTCTTATCAGTGTCATATCACAACTGTCACCACACCCATGTGGCCGTTACCTCACATGTGTCATAACATGAAAGCATTATATCGTATCTATCCCATCACACTTATGATTATCACGTCACTTCTGTCTCAGCCCATGTGGGTGTGTCATCTGACATCTGTCATACCCTGAGTGTGAGTGTCACATCACATGTGTCAAATGCCTTCCAGAGTGTCACATCATATCTGTCGCATCACATGTGAGAGTGTCATATCTCATCAGGTACAACCCACTTGTGTCACCTCACATGGTCACAACCAGCATGTGGTTGTCATCACACACCTGTCACACATTGCTTATGTGTGTCACATCACAACTGTCACAACACTCATGTGATTGTTACCTCAACATGTGTCTTAAGAGGCAAGTGTCACATCATAGCTATCACATCATGCCTGTGGCTCTCATATCATTTCTGTCTCAACACATGTGGCATTGTCACCTGATACCTGTCACACTCAGAGTGTTATTGTGACCTCAATTTGTCAGAAGACTTCCAGAAGCATTACAGCATACCTGTCACTTCACATGTGCATGTCACATCATGTCCATCACAACCCACATGCATGTCAACTCAGAAGGTCACAATCAGCATACGATTGTCACCACTCATTTGTCCCAAGCCATTTATGATTGTCACATCACAACTGTCACAACGCTTCTGTGGTTGTCATCCCACATGTATCTTAACATGCAAATGCCCCATCATATGTGTCGCATTGCACCTGTGATTGTCATATCACATCTGTCTCAACACGCATGAGAGTGTCTCCTGACATGTGTCACACCCAGAGAGTGAGTGTCACCTCATATAAGTCACATGCCATGCAGGGGTGTCACATCATACCTCTCATATCACACATGTGTGTGTCACATCAGATCAGTTCCAACCAACTTGTGTGTCACCTCACATTGTCACTTGCTTTACAGAGCATCGCATCATACCTGTCA
Organism: Hippopotamus amphibius kiboko; assembly: GCF_030028045.1. Classification (NCBI taxonomy): domain Eukaryota; kingdom Metazoa; phylum Chordata; class Mammalia; order Artiodactyla; family Hippopotamidae; genus Hippopotamus; species Hippopotamus amphibius. Next base: position 56,646,417 of record NC_080192.1, on the reverse strand, counting down.
TCACACATGAGAGTCATATCACATCAAGCACAAGCCATTTGTGTGTCACCTCACATGATCACCACACATGTGTCACACATGCTTATGTGTGTCACATCAAAACTGTTACAAGGCCCATGTGATTGTCACATCACCTGTGTTGTAACACACAAGTGCCATAACATATCAGTCACATCATGTCTGTTATTGTCACAGCATTTCTGCCTCAACACACACTGTGCCCTTGTGATTGTCACCTCCTCTGTGTCATCATGCACAACTGTCACATCATATCTGTCACATTGCACCTGTGACCTCATTTCTGTCTCAACACATGTGGCAGATTCCCCTGACATCTGTTACACCCAGAGTGTGATCGTCACCTCATATTTGACACATGCCTTAGAGATAGTTGCATATCTGTCACATCACACATGTGCATGTCAAAGTCTATATCACAAACCTGTTTTTCCACAATTCACATTATCACAACCATCGAGTGATTGTCAACCCACAACTGGCACAAACCACTTATGATTGTCACATCACACCTGTCACAAGGTCCTTGTGATTGTCTTCTCATGTGTCATAATGTGCAAGTGCCACTACATATCAGTCACATGCCTGTTATTGTCATATCATTTCTGTCTCAACACACATGGCAGTTGTGATATCTGTCACATCCAAAGTGTCATTATCACCTCACATTTGTGACATGCTTTATGTAGTGTCACATCCTATTTTTCACATCATGCCTGTGACTGTCACATCATTTCTGTCTCAGCAAATATGGCAGTGTCATCTGACATCTGTCACACCCAGAGTGTGATTGTTGACTCACATTTGCCACATGCTTGATGAAGTGTTACATCATATCTGTCATCACACATGAGAGTATCACATCACAGCAGGCACAACCCACTTGTGTGTCATCTCACATGGTCACAACCTACATGTGGTTGCCAAAACATACCTGTCACACACTGATTATGTGTGTCACATCACAACTTTCACAACCCCCTGTGATTGTCACCTCACCAGTGTCATCATGGGCAAGTGTCACATCATATCTGTCACATTGAGCCTGTGACTGTCATGCCATTTCTGTCTCAACACACATGGCAGTGTCACATGACATCTGTCACACCAAGACTGTGATTGTCACCTCACATTTGTCACATGCATTACAGAGTATCACACAGTATATGTCATTACACATGAGAATGTCACATAACTTCAGGCACAACCCAGGTGTGTATCAGCTCACCCTGTCACAATTGGCATGTGATTGTCACCACACATCTGTCACAAGCCTCTTATGATTGTCACATCACACCTGTCATAATGCCTGAGTGATTGTCACCTCATGTGTGTCATAACATGCAATTATCCAAAAATGTCAGTCACATTGTGCCTGTTATTGGTCACACCATTTCTACTTCAACACATGTGGCAGTGTCACCTGACATATGTCACACCTCGAGTGTGATTGTCACCTCACATTTGTCACATGTGTTATGGAGTGTCACATCATATCTGTCACATTACACATGGGAGTGAAATATCACATGAGGCACAACCCACTTGTGTGTCACCTCACATGGTCACAACCCACATGTTATTGTCACCACACATCTGTCACACATGCTTATGTGGGTCACGTCAAATCTGTTACAATGCCCATGTGATGGTCACCTCATCTGTGTTATAATATGCAAGTGTCACATCATATCTCTCATATCATGCCTGTGATCATCACATCATTTCTGTCTCAACACACGTGGCAGTGTCACCTGATATCTGTCACACCCACAGTGTGATTGTCACCTCACACTTGTCACACGTCTTCTGGGAGTGTCACATCATCCCTGTCACATCTGACATGTGCATGTCACATCACATCAGTCAAAACCCATATGTATGTGATCTCAGATGGTCACAATCTGCATATGATTGTCACCACACACTGGTCACAAGCCACTTATGAGTCTCACATCACAACTGTCACAATGCTCAAGTGACTGTCACCTCACATGTGTCTTCACGCACAACTGTCACATCATACCTGTCACATTGCACATGTGATTGTCACATCACATCAGATCCAACCCAGTTGTGTGTCACCTCCCATTGTCACAATTGGCATATGATTGTCACCACACATCTGTCACACATACTTCTGTGTGTTACATCAAAACTGTTATAACACCCATGTGACTGTCACTTCTCCTATGTCAGAATGCACGTGTCACATCATATCTGTCACATCGTGCCTGTGACTCTCGCATCATTTCTGTCTCAACACATGTGGCAGTGTCACCTGGCATCTGTCACACCCAGAGTGTGTTTGTCACCTCCCATTTGTCAGGTGCCTTACAAAGTGTCATGTTTCCCTGTCACATCACATATGGGACTGTCACGTCACATCCATCACCACCCATTTGTCACCTCATGTGTTCACCACTGGCATATGATTGTCACCACACATCTGTCACAAGCCTCTTATCAGTGTCATATCACAACTGTCACCACACCCATGTGGCCGTTACCTCACATGTGTCATAACATGAAAGCATTATATCGTATCTATCCCATCACACTTATGATTATCACGTCACTTCTGTCTCAGCCCATGTGGGTGTGTCATCTGACATCTGTCATACCCTGAGTGTGAGTGTCACATCACATGTGTCAAATGCCTTCCAGAGTGTCACATCATATCTGTCGCATCACATGTGAGAGTGTCATATCTCATCAGGTACAACCCACTTGTGTCACCTCACATGGTCACAACCAGCATGTGGTTGTCATCACACACCTGTCACACATTGCTTATGTGTGTCACATCACAACTGTCACAACACTCATGTGATTGTTACCTCAACATGTGTCTTAAGAGGCAAGTGTCACATCATAGCTATCACATCATGCCTGTGGCTCTCATATCATTTCTGTCTCAACACATGTGGCATTGTCACCTGATACCTGTCACACTCAGAGTGGTATTGTGACCTCAATTTGTCAGAAGACTTCCAGAAGCATTACAGCATACCTGTCACTTCACATGTGCATGTCACATCATGTCCATCACAACCCACATGCATGTCAACTCAGAAGGTCACAATCAGCATACGATTGTCACCACTCATTTGTCCCAAGCCATTTATGATTGTCACATCACAACTGTCACAACGCTTCTGTGGTTGTCATCCCACATGTATCTTAACATGCAAATGCCCCATCATATGTGTCGCATTGCACCTGTGATTGTCATATCACATCTGTCTCAACACGCATGAGAGTGTCTCCTGACATGTGTCACACCCAGAGAGTGATTGTCACCTCATATAAGTCACATGCCATGCAGGGGTGTCACATCATACCTCTCATATCACACATGTGTGTGTCACATCAGATCAGTTCCAACCAACTTGTGTGTCACCTCACATTGTCACTTGCTTTACAGAGCATCGCATCATACCTGTCATCACACATGAGAGTCATATCACATCAAGCACAAGCCATTTGTGTGTCACGTCACGTGATCACCACACATGTGTCACACATGCTTATGTGTGTCACATCAAAACTGTTACAAGGCCCATGTGATTGTCACATCACCTGTGTTGTAACACACAAGTGCCATAACATATCAGTCACATCATGTCTGTTATTGTCACAGCATTTCTGCCTCAACACACACTGTGCCCTTGTGATTGTCACCTCCTCTGTGTCATCATGCACAACTGTCACATCATATCTGTCACATTGCACCTGTGACCTCATTTCTGTCTCAACACATGTGGCAGATTCCCCTGACATCTGTTACACCCAGAGTGTGATCGTCACCTCATATTTGACACATGCCTTAGAGAGAGTCGCATATCTGTCACATCACACATGTGCATGTCAAAGTCTATATCACAAACCTGTTTTTCCACAATTCACATTATCACAACCATCGAGTGATTGTCAACCCACAACTGGCACAAACCACTTATGATTGTCACATCACACCTGTCACAAGGTCCTTGTGATTGTCTTCTCATGTGTCATAATGTGCAAGTGCCACTACATATCAGTCACATGCCTGTTATTGTCATATCATTTCTGTCTCAACACACATGGCAGTTGTGATATCTGTCACATCCAAAGTGTCATTATCACCTCACATTTGTGACATGCTTTATGTAGTGTCACATCCTATTTTTCACATCATGCCTGTGACTGTCACATCATTTCTGTCTCAGCAAATATGGCAGTGTCATCTGACATCTGTCACACCCAGAGTGTGATTGTTGACTCACATTTGCCACATGCTTGATGAAGTGTTACATCATATCTGTCATCACACATGAGAGTATCACATCACAGCAGGCACAACCCACTTGTGTGTCATCTCACATGGTCACAACCTACATGTGGTTGCCAAAACATACCTGTCACACACTGATTATGTGTGTCACATCACAACTTTCACAACCCCCTGTGATTGTCACCTCACCAGTGTCATCATGGGCAAGTGTCACATCATATCTGTCACATTGAGCCTGTGACTGTCATGCCATTTCTGTCTCAACACACATGGCAGTGTCACATGACATCTGTCACACCAAGACTGTGATTGTCACCTCACATTTGTCACATGCATTACAGAGTATCACACAGTATATGTCATTACACATGAGAATGTCACATAACTTCAGGCACAACCCACGTGTGTATCAGCTCACCCTGTCACAATTGGCATGTGATTGTCACCACACATCTGTCACAAGCCTCTTATGATTGTCACATCACACCTGTCATAATGCCTGAGTGATTGTCACCTCATGTGTGTCATAACATGCAATTATCCAAAAATGTCAGTCACATTGTGCCTGTTATTGGTCACACCATTTCTACTTCAACACATGTGGCAGTGTCACCTGACATATGTCACACCTCGAGTGTGATTGTCACCTCACATTTGTCACATGTGTTATGGAGTGTCACATCATATCTGTCACATTACACATGGGAGTGAAATATCACATGAGGCACAACCCACTTGTGTGTCACCTCACATGGTCACAACCCACATGTTATTGTCACCACACATCTGTCACACATGCTTATGTGGGTCACGTCAAATCTGTTACAATGCCCATGTGATGGTCACCTCATCTGTGTTATAATATGCAAGTGTCACATCATATCTCTCATATCATGCCTGTGATCATCACATCATTTCTGTCTCAACACACGTGGCAGTGTCACCTGATATCTGTCACACCCACAGTGTGATTGTCACCTCACACTTGTCACACGTCTTCTGGGAGTGTCACATCATCCCTGTCACATCTGACATGTGCATGTCACATCACATCAGTCAAAACCCATATGTATGTGATCTCAGATGGTCACAATCTGCATATGATTGTCACCACACACTGGTCACAAGCCACTTATGAGTCTCACATCACAACTGTCACAATGCTCAAGTGACTGTCACCTCACATGTGTCTTCACGCACAACTGTCACATCATACCTGTCACATTGCACATGTGATTGTCACATCACATCAGATCCAACCCAGTTGTGTGTCACCTCCCATTGTCACAATTGGCATATGATTGTCACCACACATCTGTCACACATACTTCTGTGTGTTACATCAAAACTGTTATAACACCCATGTGACTGTCACTTCTCCTATGTCAGAATGCACGTGTCACATCATAGCTGTCACATCGTGCCTGTGACTCTCGCATCATTTCTGTCTCAACACATGTGGCAGTGTCACCTGGCATCTGTCACACCCAGAGTGTGTTTGTCACCTCCCATTTGTCAGGTGCCTTACAAAGTGTCATGTTTCCCTGTCACATCACATATGGGACTGTCACGTCACATCCATCACCACCCATTTGTCACCTCATGTGTTCACCACTGGCATATGATTGTCACCACACATCTGTCACAAGCCTCTTATCAGTGTCATATCACAACTGTCACCACACCCATGTGGCCGTTACCTCACATGTGTCATAACATGAAAGCATTATATCGTATCTATCCCATCACACTTATGATTATCACGTCACTTCTGTCTCAGCCCATGTGGGTGTGTCATCTGACATCTGTCATACCCTGAGTGTGAGTGTCACATCACATGTGTCAAATGCCTTCCAGAGTGTCACATCATATCTGTCGCATCACATGTGAGAGTGTCATATCTCATCAGGTACAACCCACTTGTGTCACCTCACATGGTCACAACCAGCATGTGGTTGTCATCACACACCTGTCACACATTGCTTATGTGTGTCACATCACAACTGTCACAACACTCATGTGATTGTTACCTCAACATGTGTCTTAAGAGGCAAGTGTCACATCATAGCTATCACATCATGCCTGTGGCTCTCATATCATTTCTGTCTCAACACATGTGGCATTGTCACCTGATACCTGTCACACTCAGAGTGTTATTGTGACCTCAATTTGTCAGAAGACTTCCAGAAGCATTACAGCATACCTGTCACTTCACATGTGCATGTCACATCATGTCCATCACAACCCACATGCATGTCAACTCAGAAGGTCACAATCAGCATACGATTGTCACCACTCATTTGTCCCAAGCCATTTATGATTGTCACATCACAACTGTCACAACGCTTCTGTGGTTGTCATCCCACATGTATCTTAACATGCAAATGCCCCATCATATGTGTCACATTGCACCTGTGATTGTCATATCACATCTGTCTCAACACGCATGAGAGTGTCTCCTGACATGTGTCACACCCAGAGAGTGAGTGTCACCTCATATAAGTCACATGCCATGCAGGGGTGTCACATCATACCTCTCATATCACACATGTGTGTGTCACATCAGATCAGTTCCAACCAACTTGTGTGTCACCTCACATTGTCACTTGCTTTACAGAGCATCGCATCATACCTGTCATCACACATGAGAGTCATATCACATCAAGCACAAGCCATTTGTGTGTCACCTCACGTGATCACCACACATGTGTCACACATGCTTATGTGTGTCACATCAAAACTGTTACAAGGCCCATGTGATTGTCACATCACCTGTGTTGTAACACACAAGTGCCATAACATATCAGTCACATCATGTCTGTTATTGTCACAGCATTTCTGCCTCAACACACACTGTGCCCTTGTGATTGTCACCTCCTCTGTGTCATCATGCACAACTGTCACATCATATCTGTCACATTGCACCTGTGACCTCATTTCTGTCTCAACACATGTGGCAGATTCCCCTGACATCTGTTACACCCAGAGTGTGATCGTCACCTCATATTTGACACATGCCTTAGAGAGAGTCGCATATCTGTCACATCACACATGTGCATGTCAAAGTCTATATCACAAACCTGTTTTTCCACAATTCACATTATCACAACCATCGAGTGATTGTCAACCCACAACTGGCACAAACCACTTATGATTGTCACATCACACCTGTCACAAGGTCCTTGTGATTGTCTTCTCATGTGTCATAATGTGCAAGTGCCACTACATATCAGTCACATGCCTGTTATTGTCATATCATTTCTGTCTCAACACACATGGCAGTTGTGATATCTGTCACATCCAAAGTGTCATTATCACCTCACATTTGTGACATGCTTTATGTAGTGTCACATCCTATTTTTCACATCATGCCTGTGACTGTCACATCATTTCTGTCTCAGCAAATATGGCAGTGTCATCTGACATCTGTCACACCCAGAGTGTGATTGTTGACTCACATTTGCCACATGCTTGATGAAGTGTTACATCATATCTGTCATCACACATGAGAGTATCACATCACAGCAGGCACAACCCACTTGTGTGTCATCTCACATGGTCACAACCTACATGTGGTTGCCAAAACATACCTGTCACACACTGATTATGTGTGTCACATCACAACTTTCACAACCCCCTGTGATTGTCACCTCACCTGTGTCATCATGGGCAAGTGTCACATCATATCTGTCACATTGAGCCTGTGACTGTCATGCCATTTCTGTCTCAACACACATGGCAGTGTCACATGACATCTGTCACACCAAGACTGTGATTGTCACCTCACATTTGTCACATGCATTACAGAGTATCACACAGTATATGTCATTACACATGAGAATGTCACATAACTTCAGGCACAACCCACGTGTGTATCAGCTCACCCTGTCACAATTGGCATGTGATTGTCACCACACATCTGTCACAAGCCTCTTATGATTGTCACATCACACCTGTCATAATGCCTGAGTGATTGTCACCTCATGTGTGTCATAACATGCAATTATCCAAAAATGTCAGTCACATTGTGCCTGTTATTGGTCACACCATTTCTACTTCAACACATGTGGCAGTGTCACCTGACATATGTCACACCTCGAGTGTGATTGTCACCTCACATTTGTCACATGTGTTATGGAGTGTCACATCATATCTGTCACATTACACATGGGAGTGAAATATCACATGAGGCACAACCCACTTGTGTGTCACCTCACATGGTCACAACCCACATGTTATTGTCACCACACATCTGTCACACATGCTTATGTGGGTCACGTCAAATCTGTTACAATGCCCATGTGATTGTCACCTCATCTGTGTTATAATATGCAAGTGTCACATCATATCTCTCATATCATGCCTGTGATCATCACATCATTTCTGTCTCAACACACGTGGCAGTGTCACCTGATATCTGTCACACCCACAGTGTGATTGTCACCTCACACTTGTCACACGTCTTCTGGGAGTGTCACATCATCCCTGTCACCTCTGACATGTGCATGTCACATCACATCAGTCAAAACCCATATGTATGTGATCTCAGATGGTCACAATCTGCATATGATTGTCACCACACACTGGTCACAAGCCACTTATGAGTCTCACATCACAACTGTCACAATGCTCAAGTGACTGTCACCTCACATGTGTCTTCACGCACAACTGTCACATCATACCTGTCACATTGCACATGTGATTGTCACATCACATCAGATCCAACCCAGTTGTGTGTCACCTCCCATTGTCACAATTGGCATATGATTGTCACCACACATCTGTCACACATACTTCTGTGTGTTACATCAAAACTGTTATAACACCCATGTGACTGTCACTTCTCCTATGTCAGAATGCACGTGTCACATCATATCTGTCACATCGTGCCTGTGACTCTCGCATCATTTCTGTCTCAACACATGTGGCAGTGTCACCTGGCATCTGTCACACCCAGAGTGTGTTTGTCACCTCCCATTTGTCAGGTGCCTTACAAAGTGTCATGTTTCCCTGTCACATCACATATGGGACTGTCACGTCACATCCATCACCACCCATTTGTCACCTCATGTGTTCACCACTGGCATATGATTGTCACCACACATCTGTCACAAGCCTCTTATCAGTGTCATATCACAACTGTCACCACACCCATGTGGCCGTTACCTCACATGTGTCATAACATGAAAGCATTATATCGTATCTATCCCATCACACTTATGATTATCACGTCACTTCTGTCTCAGCCCATGTGGGTGTGTCATCTGACATCTGTCATACCCTGAGTGTGAGTGTCACATCACATGTGTCAAATGCCTTCCAGAGTGTCACATCATATCTGTCGCATCACATGAGAGAGTGTCATATCTCATCAGGTACAACCCACTTGTGTCACCTCACATGGTCACAACCAGCATGTGGTTGTCATCACACACCTGTCACACATTGCTTATGTGTGTCACATCACAACTGTCACAACACTCATGTGATTGTTACCTCACCATGTGTCTTAAGAGGCAAGTGTCACATCATAGCTATCACATCATGCCTGTGGCTCTCATATCATTTCTGTCTCAACACATGTGGCATTGTCACCTGATACCTGTCACACTCAGAGTGGTATTGTGACCTCAATTTGTCAGAAGACTTCCAGAAGCATTACAGCATACCTGTCACTTCACATGTGCATGTCACATCATGTCCATCACAACCCACATGCATGTCAACTCAGAAGGTCACAATCAGCATACGATTGTCACCACTCATTTGTCCCAAGCCATTTATGATTGTCACATCACAACTGTCACAACGCTTCTGTGGTTGTCATCCCACATGTATCTTAACATGCAAATGCCCCATCATATGTGTCGCATTGCACCTGTGATTGTCATATCACATCTGTCTCAACATGCATGAGAGTGTCTCCTGACATGTGTCACACCCAGAGAGTGAGTGTCACCTCATATAAGTCACATGCCATGCAGGGGTGTCACATCATACCTCTCATATCACACATGTGTGTGTCACATCAGATCAGTTCCAATCAACTTGTGTGTCACCTCACATTGTCACTTGCTTTACAGAGCATCGCATCATACCTGTCATCACACATGAGAGTCATATCACATCAAGCACAAGCCATTTGTGTGTCACCTCACGTGATCACCACACATGTGTCACACATGCTTATGTGTGTCACATCAAAACTGTTACAAGGCCCATGTGATTGTCACATCACCTGTGTTGTAACACGCAAGTGCCATAACATATCAGTCACATCATGTCTGTTATTGTCACAGCATTTCTGCCTCAACAAATGTGGCAGTGTCATCTGACATCTGTTACACCCATAGTGTGTTACCTCACATTTGGCACATGCTTTACAGAGTGACACATCCTATCTGTCATCACACATGAGAGTGTCATATCACATCAGGCACAGCCCACTTGTGTGTCACCTCACATGGTCACAACTGGCATGTGATTGTCACCGCACATCTGTCACAAGCTGCTTATGACGGTCACATCACAACTGTCACAATGTTCATGTATTTGTCACCTCATGTGTCTTAATGCCCAAGGGTCACATCATACCTGTGTCATTGCACATGTGATTGTCACATCACATGGGTCTCAACACACTTGAGAGTGTCACCTGACTCCTGTGACACACAGAGTGTGATTGTCCCCTCATATTAGTCACATGCCTCCCAGGAGTGTCACATCACACCAGTCACATTGCACATGCGTGTGTCACATCACAACAGTTCCAAATTCACTTGTGTGTCACCCCACATGGTCACAATTGGCATGTCAATGTCACCACACATCGGTCACAAGACTCATGATTGTCACATCACACCTGTCCCAATGCCTGTGTGATTGTCACCTCATGGGTGTCATAATGTGCAAGTGTCACAACATTTCAGTCCCATTGTGCCTGTTAGGGTCACACTATTTCTGTCTCGACACACATGGCAGTGTTACCTGACATCTGTCTCAACAAGAGTGTGATTAGCACATCACATTTGTCACATGACTTCTGGAGTGTCATGTCATATGTGTCCCATCACATGAGTGTGTCATAGCACATCAGGCACAACCCACTTGTGTGTCACCTCACATGGTCACAACCAGCAAGTGGTTGACACCACACAGCTGTCACACACCACTTATGTGTGTCACATCCAAACTGTCACCATGCCCATGTGATTGTCACCTCATCTGTGTCATAACAGGCAAGTGTCACATATCTGTCACATCATGCCTGTGGCTGTCACCTATTTGTCTCAACACACATGTCAGTGTCACATGACATCTGTCACACCAAGAGTGTGATTGTCACCTCACATTTGTCATGTGCTTTATGGAGTGTCACATCATATCTGTCATCACACATGACAGTGTCATATCACATCAGGCACAAGCCCCTTGTGTGTCATCTCACATAGTCACAACCAGCATGTGGGTTTTCACACACACTGCTTCTGTGGGTCACATCACTGCTGTCACTGTGCCCTTGTGATTGTCACCTCCTCTGTGTCATCATGCACAACTGTCACATCATATCTGTCACATTGAGCCTGTGACTGTCATGCCATTTCTGTCTCAACACACATGGCAGTGTCACATGACATCTGTCACACCAAGACTGTGATTGTCACCTCACATTTGTCACATGCATTACAGAGTATCACACAGTATATGTCATTACACATGAGAATGTCACATAACTTCAGGCACAACCCAGGTGTGTATCAGCTCACCCTGTCACAATTGGCATGTGATTGTCACCACACATCTGTCACAAGCCTCTTATGATTGTCACATCACACCTGTCATAATGCCTGAGTGATTGTCACCTCATGTGTGTCATAACATGCAATTATCCAAAAATGTCAGTCACATTGTGCCTGTTATTGGTCACACCATTTCTACTTCAACACATGTGGCAGTGTCACCTGACATATGTCACACCTCGAGTGTGATTGTCACCTCACATTTGTCACATGTGTTATGGAGTGTCACATCATATCTGTCACATTACACATGGGAGTGAAATATCACATGAGGCACAACCCACTTGTGTGTCACCTCACATGGTCACAACCCACATGTTATTGTCACCACACATCTGTCACACATGCTTATGTGGGTCACGTCAAATCTGTTACAATGCCCATGTGATGGTCACCTCATCTGTGTTATAATATGCAAGTGTCACATCATATCTCTCATATCATGCCTGTGATCATCACATCATTTCTGTCTCAACACACGTGGCAGTGTCACCTGATATCTGTCACACCCACAGTGTGATTGTCACCTCACACTTGTCACACGTCTTCTGGGAGTGTCACATCATCCCTGTCACATCTGACATGTGCATGTCACATCACATCAGTCAAAACCCATATGTATGTGATCTCAGATGGTCACAATCTGCATATGATTGTCACCACACACTGGTCACAAGCCACTTATGAGTCTCACATCACAACTGTCACAATGCTCAAGTGACTGTCACCTCACATGTGTCTTCACGCACAACTGTCACATCATACCTGTCACATTGCACATGTGATTGTCACATCACATCAGATCCAACCCAGTTGTGTGTCACCTCCCATTGTCACAATTGGCATATGATTGTCACCACACATCTGTCACACATACTTCTGTGTGTTACATCAAAACTGTTATAACACCCATGTGACTGTCACTTCTCCTATGTCAGAATGCACGTGTCACATCATAGCTGTCACATCGTGCCTGTGACTCTCGCATCATTTCTGTCTCAACACATGTGGCAGTGTCACCTGGCATCTGTCACACCCAGAGTGTGTTTGTCACCTCCCATTTGTCAGGTGCCTTACAAAGTGTCATGTTTCCCTGTCACATCACATATGGGACTGTCACGTCACATCCATCACCACCCATTTGTCACCTCATGTGTTCACCACTGGCATATGATTGTCACCACACATCTGTCACAAGCCTCTTATCAGTGTCATATCACAACTGTCACCACACCCATGTGGCCGTTACCTCACATGTGTCATAACATGAAAGCATTATATCGTATCTATCCCATCACACTTATGATTATCACGTCACTTCTGTCTCAGCCCATGTGGGTGTGTCATCTGACATCTGTCATACCCTGAGTGTGAGTGTCACATCACATGTGTCAAATGCCTTCCAGAGTGTCACATCATATCTGTCGCATCACATGTGAGAGTGTCATATCTCATCAGGTACAACCCACTTGTGTCACCTCACATGGTCACAACCAGCATGTGGTTGTCATCACACACCTGTCACACATTGCTTATGTGTGTCACATCACAACTGTCACAACACTCATGTGATTGTTACCTCACCATGTGTCTTAAGAGGCAAGTGTCACATCATAGCTATCACATCATGCCTGTGGCTCTCATATCATTTCTGTCTCAACACATGTGGCATTGTCACCTGATACCTGTCACACTCAGAGTGGTATTGTGACCTCAATTTGTCAGAAGACTTCCAGAAGCATTACAGCATACCTGTCACTTCACATGTGCATGTCACATCATGTCCATCACAACCCACATGCATGTCAACTTAGAAGGTCACAATCAGCATACGATTGTCACCACTCATTTGTCCCAAGCCATTTATGATTGTCACATCACAACTGTCACAACGCTTCTGTGGTTGTCATCCCACATGTATCTTAACATGCAAATGCCCCATCATATGTGTCGCATTGCACCTGTGATTGTCATATCACATCTGTCTCAACACGCATGAGAGTGTCTCCTGACATGTGTCACACCCAGAGAGTGAGTGTCACCTCATATAAGTCACATGCCATGCAGGGGTGTCACATCATACCTCTCATATCACACATGTGTGTGTCACATCAGATCAGTTCCAACCAACTTGTGTGTCACCTCACATTGTCACTTGCTTTACAGAGCATCGCATCATACCTGTCATCACACATGAGAGTCATATCACATCAAGCACAAGCCATTTGTGTGTCACCTCACGTGATCACCACACATGTGTCACACATGCTTATGTGTGTCACATCAAAACTGTTACAAGGCCCATGTGATTGTCACATCACCTGTGTTGTAACACACAAGTGCCATAACATATCAGTCACATCATGTCTGTTATTGTCACAGCATTTCTGCCTCAACACACACTGTGCCCTTGTGATTGTCACCTCCTCTGTGTCATCATGCACAACTGTCACATCATATCTGTCACATTGCACCTGTGACCTCATTTCTGTCTCAACACATGTGGCAGATTCCCCTGACATCTGTTACACCCAGAGTGTGATCGTCACCTCATATTTGACACATGCCTTAGAGAGAGTCGCATATCTGTCACATCACACATGTGCATGTCAAAGTCTATATCACAAACCTGTTTTTCCACAATTCACATTATCACAACCATCGAGTGATTGTCAACCCACAACTGGCACAAACCACTTATGATTGTCACATCACACCTGTCACAAGGTCCTTGTGATTGTCTTCTCATGTGTCATAATGTGCAAGTGCCACTACATATCAGTCACATGCCTGTTATTGTCATATCATTTCTGTCTCAACACACATGGCAGTTGTGATATCTGTCACATCCAAAGTGTCATTATCTCCTCACATTTGTGACATGCTTTATGTAGTGTCACATCCTATTTTTCACATCATGCCTGTGACTGTCACATCATTTCTGTCTCAGCAAATATGGCAGTGTCATCTGACATCTGTCACACCCAGAGTGTGATTGTTGACTCACATTTGCCACATGCTTGATGAAGTGTTACATCATATCTGTCATCACACATGAGAGTATCACATCACAGCAGGCACAACCCACTTGTGTGTCATCTCACATGGTCACAACCTACATGTGGTTGCCAAAACATACCTGTCACACACTGATTATGTGTGTCACATCACAACTTTCACAACCCCCTGTGATTGTCACCTCACCAGTGTCATCATGGGCAAGTGTCACATCATATCTGTCACATTGAGCCTGTGACTGTCATGCCATTTCTGTCTCAACACACATGGCAGTGTCACATGACATCTGTCACACCAAGACTGTGATTGTCACCTCACATTTGTCACATGCATTACAGAGTATCACACAGTATATGTCATTACACATGAGAATGTCACATAACTTCAGGCACAACCCAGGTGTGTATCAGCTCACCCTGTCACAATTGGCATGTGATTGTCACCACACATCTGTCACAAGCCTCTTATGATTGTCACATCACACCTGTCATAATGCCTGAGTGATTGTCACCTCATGTGTGTCATAACATGCAATTATCCAAAAATGTCAGTCACATTGTGCCTGTTATTGGTCACACCACTTCTACTTCAACACATGTGGCAGTGTCACCTGACATATGTCACACCTCGAGTGTGATTGTCACCTCACATTTGTCACATGTGTTATGGAGTGTCACATCATATCTGTCACATTACACATGGGAGTGAAATATCACATGAGGCACAACCCACTTGTGTGTCACCTCACATGGTCACAACCCACATGTTATTGTCACCACACATCTGTCACACATGCTTATGTGGGTCACGTCAAATCTGTTACAATGCCCATGTGATTGTCACCTCATCTGTGTTATAATATGCAAGTGTCACATCATATCTCTCATATCATGCCTGTGATCATCACATCATTTCTGTCTCAACACACGTGGCAGTGTCACCTGATATCTGTCACACCCACAGTGTGATTGTCACCTCACACTTGTCACACGTCTTCTGGGAGTGTCACATCATCCCTGTCACATCTGACATGTGCATGTCACATCACATCAGTCAAAACCCATATGTATGTGATCTCAGATGGTCACAATCTGCATATGATTGTCACCACACACTGGTCACAAGCCACTTATGAGTCTCACATCACAACTGTCACAATGCTCAAGTGACTGTCACCTCACATGTGTCTTCACGCACAACTGTCACATCATACCTGTCACATTGCACATGTGATTGTCACATCACATCAGATCCAACCCAGTTGTGTGTCACCTCCCATTGTCACAATTGGCATATGATTGTCACCACACATCTGTCACACATACTTCTGTGTGTTGCATCAAAACTGTTATAACACCCATGTGACTGTCACTTCTCCTATGTCAGAATGCACGTGTCACATCATAGCTGTCACATCGTGCCTGTGACTCTCGCATCATTTCTGTCTCAACACATGTGGCAGTGTCACCTGGCATCTGTCACACCCAGAGTGTGTTTGTCACCTCCCATTTGTCAGGTGCCTTACAAAGTGTCATGTTTCCCTGTCACATCACATATGGGACTGTCACGTCACATCCATCACCACCCATTTGTCACCTCATGTGTTCACCACTGGCATATGATTGTCACCACACATCTGTCACAAGCCTCTTATCAGTGTCATATCACAACTGTCACCACACCCATGTGGCCGTTACCTCACATGTGTCATAACATGAAAGCATTATATCGTATCTATCCCATCACACTTATGATTATCACGTCACTTCTGTCTCAGCCCATGTGGGTGTGTCATCTGACATCTGTCATACCCTGAGTGTGAGTGTCACATCACATGTGTCAAATGCCTTCCAGAGTGTCACATCATATCTGTCGCATCACATGTGAGAGTGTCATATCTCATCAGGTACAACCCACTTGTGTCACCTCACATGGTCACAACCAGCATGTGGTTGTCATCACACACCTGTCACACATTGCTTATGTGTGTCACATCACAACTGTCACAACACTCATGTGATTGTTACCTCACCATGTGTCTTAACAGGCAAGTGTCACATCATAGCTATCACATCATGCCTGTGGCTCTCATATCATTTCTGTCTCAACACATGTGGCATTGTCACCTGATACCTGTCACACTCAGAGTGTTATTGTGACCTCAATTTGTCAGAAGACTTCCAGAAGCATTACAGCATACCTGTCACTTCACATGTGCATGTCACATCATGTCCATCACAACCCACATGCATGTCAACTCAGAAGGTCACAATCAGCATACGATTGTCACCACTCATTTGTCCCAAGCCATTTATGATTGTCACATCACAACTGTCACAACGCTTCTGTGGTTGTCATCCCACATGTATCTTAACATGCAAATGCCCCATCATATGTGTCGCATTGCACCTGTGATTGTCATATCACATCTGTCTCAACATGCATGAGAGTGTCTCCTGACATGTGTCACACCCAGAGAGTGAGTGTCACCTCATATAAGTCACATGCCATGCAGGGGTGTCACATCATACCTCTCATATCACACATGTGTGTGTCACATCAGATCAGTTCCAATCAACTTGTGTGTCACCTCACATTGTCACTTGCTTTACAGAGCATCGCATCATACCTGTCATCACACATGAGAGTCATATCACATCAAGCACAAGCCATTTGTGTGTCACCTCACGTGATCACCACACATGTGTCACACATGCTTATGTGTGTCACATCAAAACTGTTACAAGGCCCATGTGATTGTCACATCACCTGTGTTGTAACACGCAAGTGCCATAACATATCAGTCACATCATGTCTGTTATTGTCACAGCATTTCTGCCTCAACAAATGTGGCAGTGTCATCTGACATCTGTTACACCCATAGTGTGTTACCTCACATTTGGCACATGCTTTACAGAGTGACACATCCTATCTGTCATCACACATGAGAGTGTCATATCACATCAGGCACAGCCCACTTGTGTGTCACCTCACATGGTCACAACTGGCATGTGATTGTCACCGCACATCTGTCACAAGCTGCTTATGACGGTCACATCACAACTGTCACAATGTTCATGTATTTGTCACCTCATGTGTCTTAATGCCCAAGGGTCACATCATACCTGTGTCATTGCACATGTGATTGTCACATCACATGGGTCTCAACACACTTGAGAGTGTCACCTGACTCCTGTGACACACAGAGTGTGATTGTCCCCTCATATTAGTCACATGCCTCCCAGGAGTGTCACATCACACCAGTCACATTGCACATGCGTGTGTCACATCACAACAGTTCCAAATTCACTTGTGTGTCACCCCACATGGTCACAATTGGCATGTCAATGTCACCACACATCGGTCACAAGACTCATGATTGTCACATCACACCTGTCCCAATGCCTGTGTGATTGTCACCTCATGGGTGTCATAATGTGCAAGTGTCACAACATTTCAGTCCCATTGTGCCTGTTAGGGTCACACTATTTCTGTCTCGACACACATGGCAGTGTTACCTGACATCTGTCTCAACAAGAGTGTGATTAGCACATCACATTTGTCACATGACTTCTGGAGTGTCATGTCATATGTGTCCCATCACATGAGTGTGTCATAGCACATCAGGCACAACCCACTTGTGTGTCACCTCACATGGTCACAACCAGCAAGTGGTTGACACCACACAGCTGTCACACACCACTTATGTGTGTCACATCCAAACTGTCACCATGCCCATGTGATTGTCACCTCATCTGTGTCATAACAGGCAAGTGTCACATATCTGTCACATCATGCCTGTGGCTGTCACCTATTTGTCTCAACACACATGTCAGTGTCACATGACATCTGTCACACCAAGAGTGTGATTGTCACCTCACATTTGTCATGTGCTTTATGGAGTGTCACATCATATCTGTCATCACACATGACAGTGTCATATCACATCAGGCACAAGCCCCTTGTGTGTCATCTCACATAGTCACAACCAGCATGTGGGTTTTCACACACACTGCTTCTGTGGGTCACATCACTGCTGTCACTGTGCCCTTGTGATTGTCACCTCCTCTGTGTCATCATGCACAACTGTCACATCATATCTGTCACATTGAGCCTGTGACTGTCATGCCATTTCTGTCTCAACACACATGGCAGTGTCACATGACATCTGTCACACCAAGACTGTGATTGTCACCTCACATTTGTCACATGCATTACAGAGTATCACACAGTATATGTCATTACACATGAGAATGTCACATAACTTCAGGCACAACCCACGTGTGTATCAGCTCACCCTGTCACAATTGGCATGTGATTGTCACCACACATCTGTCACAAGCCTCTTATGATTGTCACATCACACCTGTCATAATGCCTGAGTGATTGTCACCTCATGTGTGTCATAACATGCAATTATCCAAAAATGTCAGTCACATTGTGCCTGTTATTGGTCACACCACTTCTACTTCAACACATGTGGCAGTGTCACCTGACATATGTCACACCTCGAGTGTGATTGTCACCTCACATTTGTCACATGTGTTATGGAGTGTCACATCATATCTGTCACATTACACATGGGAGTGAAATATCACATGAGGCACAACCCACTTGTGTGTCACCTCACATGGTCACAACCCACATGTTATTGTCACCACACATCTGTCACACATGCTTATGTGGGTCACGTCAAATCTGTTACAATGCCCATGTGATTGTCACCTCATCTGTGTTATAATATGCAAGTGTCACATCATATCTCTCATATCATGCCTGTGATCATCACATCATTTCTGTCTCAACACACGTGGCAGTGTCACCTGATATCTGTCACACCCACAGTGTGATTGTCACCTCACACTTGTCACACGTCTTCTGGGAGTGTCACATCATCCCTGTCACATCTGACATGTGCATGTCACATCACATCAGTCAAAACCCATATGTATGTGATCTCAGATGGTCACAATCTGCATATGATTGTCACCACACACTGGTCACAAGCCACTTATGAGTCTCACATCACAACTGTCACAATGCTCAAGTGACTGTCACCTCACATGTGTCTTCACGCACAACTGTCACATCATACCTGTCACATTGCACATGTGATTGTCACATCACATCAGATCCAACCCAGTTGTGTGTCACCTCCCATTGTCACAATTGGCATATGATTGTCACCACACATCTGTCACACATACTTCTGTGTGTTGCATCAAAACTGTTATAACACCCATGTGACTGTCACTTCTCCTATGTCAGAATGCACGTGTCACATCATAGCTGTCACATCGTGCCTGTGACTCTCGCATCATTTCTGTCTCAACACATGTGGCAGTGTCACCTGGCATCTGTCACACCCAGAGTGTGTTTGTCACCTCCCATTTGTCAGGTGCCTTACAAAGTGTCATGTTTCCCTGTCACATCACATATGGGACTGTCACGTCACATCCATCACCACCCATTTGTCACCTCATGTGTTCACCACTGGCATATGATTGTCACCACACATCTGTCACAAGCCTCTTATCAGTGTCATATCACAACTGTCACCACACCCATGTGGCCGTTACCTCACATGTGTCATAACATGAAAGCATTATATCGTATCTATCCCATCACACTTATGATTATCACGTCACTTCTGTCTCAGCCCATGTGGGTGTGTCATCTGACATCTGTCATACCCTGAGTGTGAGTGTCACATCACATGTGTCAAATGCCTTCCAGAGTGTCACATCATATCTGTCGCATCACATGTGAGAGTGTCATATCTCATCAGGTACAACCCACTTGTGTCACCTCACATGGTCACAACCAGCATGTGGTTGTCATCACACACCTGTCACACATTGCTTATGTGTGTCACATCACAACTGTCACAACA
This sequence comes from Hippopotamus amphibius kiboko, assembly GCF_030028045.1. Taxonomy (NCBI): domain Eukaryota; kingdom Metazoa; phylum Chordata; class Mammalia; order Artiodactyla; family Hippopotamidae; genus Hippopotamus; species Hippopotamus amphibius. Next base: position 56,625,413 of record NC_080192.1, on the reverse strand, counting down.
CTCATGTGATTGTTACCTCAACATGTGTCTTAAGAGGCAAGTGTCACATCATAGCTATCACATCATGCCTGTGGCTCTCATATCATTTCTGTCTCAACACATGTGGCATTGTCACCTGATACCTGTCACACTCAGAGTGTTATTGTGACCTCAATTTGTCAGAAGACTTCCAGAAGCATTACAGCATACCTGTCACTTCACATGTGCATGTCACATCATGTCCATCACAACCCACATGCATGTCAACTCAGAAGGTCACAATCAGCATACGATTGTCACCACTCATTTGTCCCAAGCCATTTATGATTGTCACATCACAACTGTCACAACGCTTCTGTGGTTGTCATCCCACATGTATCTTAACATGCAAATGCCCCATCATATGTGTCGCATTGCACCTGTGATTGTCATATCACATCTGTCTCAACACGCATGAGAGTGTCTCCTGACATGTGTCACACCCAGAGAGTGAGTGTCACCTCATATAAGTCACATGCCATGCAGGGGTGTCACATCATACCTCTCATATCACACATGTGTGTGTCACATCAGATCAGTTCCAACCAACTTGTGTGTCACCTCACATTGTCACTTGCTTTACAGAGCATCGCATCATACCTGTCATCACACATGAGAGTCATATCACATCAAGCACAAGCCATTTGTGTGTCACCTCACGTGATCACCACACATGTGTCACACATGCTTATGTGTGTCACATCAAAACTGTTACAAGGCCCATGTGATTGTCACATCACCTGTGTTGTAACACACAAGTGCCATAACATATCAGTCACATCATGTCTGTTATTGTCACAGCATTTCTGCCTCAACACACACTGTGCCCTTGTGATTGTCACCTCCTCTGTGTCATCATGCACAACTGTCACATCATATCTGTCACATTGCACCTGTGACCTCATTTCTGTCTCAACACATGTGGCAGATTCCCCTGACATCTGTTACACCCAGAGTGTGATCGTCACCTCATATTTGACACATGCCTTAGAGAGAGTCGCATATCTGTCACATCACACATGTGCATGTCAAAGTCTATATCACAAACCTGTTTTTCCACAATTCACATTATCACAACCATCGAGTGATTGTCAACCCACAACTGGCACAAACCACTTATGATTGTCACATCACACCTGTCACAAGGTCCTTGTGATTGTCTTCTCATGTGTCATAATGTGCAAGTGCCACTACATATCAGTCACATGCCTGTTATTGTCATATCATTTCTGTCTCAACACACATGGCAGTTGTGATATCTGTCACATCCAAAGTGTCATTATCACCTCACATTTGTGACATGCTTTATGTAGTGTCACATCATATTTTTCACATCATGCCTGTGACTGTCACATCATTTCTGTCTCAGCAAATATGGCAGTGTCATCTGACATCTGTCACACCCAGAGTGTGATTGTTGACTCACATTTGCCACATGCTTGATGAAGTGTTACATCATATCTGTCATCACACATGAGAGTATCACATCACAGCAGGCACAACCCACTTGTGTGTCATCTCACATGGTCACAACCTACATGTGGTTGCCAAAACATACCTGTCACACACTGATTATGTGTGTCACATCACAACTTTCACAACCCCCTGTGATTGTCACCTCACCAGTGTCATAATGGGCAAGTGTCACATCATATCTGTCACATTGAGCCTGTGACTGTCATGCCATTTCTGTCTCAACACACATGGCAGTGTCACATGACATCTGTCACACCAAGACTGTGATTGTCACCTCACATTTGTCACATGCATTACAGAGTATCACACAGTATATGTCATTACACATGAGAATGTCACATAACTTCAGGCACAACCCAGGTGTGTATCAGCTCACCCTGTCACAATTGGCATGTGATTGTCACCACACATCTGTCACAAGCCTCTTATGATTGTCACATCACACCTGTCATAATGCCTGAGTGATTGTCACCTCATGTGTGTCATAACATGCAATTATCCAACAATGTCAGTCACATTGTGCCTGTTATTGGTCACACCATTTCTACTTCAACACATGTGGCAGTGTCACCTGACATATGTCACACCTCGAGTGTGATTGTCACCTCACATTTGTCACATGTGTTATGGAGTGTCACATCATATCTGTCACATTACACATGGGAGTGAAATATCACATGAGGCACAACCCACTTGTGTGTCACCTCACATGGTCACAACCCACATGTTATTGTCACCACACATCTGTCACACATGCTTATGTGGGTCATGTCAAATCTGTTACAATGCCCATGTGATTGTCACCTCATCTGTGTTATAATATGCAAGTGTCACATCATATCTCTCATATCATGCCTGTGATCATCACATCATTTCTGTCTCAACACACGTGGCAGTGTCACCTGATATCTGTCACACCCACAGTGTGATTGTCACCTCACACTTGTCACACGTCTTCTGGGAGTGTCACATCATCCCTGTCACATCTGACATGTGCATGTCACATCACATCAGTCAAAACCCATATGTATGTGATCTCAGATGGTCACAATCTGCATATGATTGTCACCACACACTGGTCACAAGCCACTTATGAGTCTCACATCACAACTGTCACAATGCTCAAGTGACTGTCACCTCACATGTGTCTTCACGCACAACTGTCACATCATACCTGTCACATTGCACATGTGATTGTCACATCACATCAGATCCAACCCAGTTGTGTGTCACCTCCCATTGTCACAATTGGCATATGATTGTCACCACACATCTGTCACACATACTTCTGTGTGTTACATCAAAACTGTTATAACACCCATGTGACTGTCACTTCTCCTATGTCAGAATGCACGTGTCACATCATAGCTGTCACATCGTGCCTGTGACTCTCGCATCATTTCTGTCTCAACACATGTGGCAGTGTCACCTGGCATCTGTCACACCCAGAGTGTGTTTGTCACCTCCCATTTGTCAGGTGCCTTACAAAGTGTCATGTTTCCCTGTCACATCACATATGGGACTGTCACGTCACATCCATCACCACCCATTTGTCACCTCATGTGTTCACCACTGGCATATGATTGTCACCACACATCTGTCACAAGCCTCTTATCAGTGTCATATCACAACTGTCACCACACCCATGTGGCCGTTACCTCACATGTGTCATAACATGAAAGCATTATATCGTATCTATCCCATCACACTTATGATTATCACGTCACTTCTGTCTCAGCCCATGTGGGTGTGTCATCTGACATCTGTCATACCCTGAGTGTGAGTGTCACATCACATGTGTCAAATGCCTTCCAGAGTGTCACATCATATCTGTCGCATCACATGTGAGAGTGTCATATCTCATCAGGTACAACCCACTTGTGTCACCTCACATGGTCACAACCAGCATGTGGTTGTCATCACACACCTGTCACACATTGCTTATGTGTGTCACATCACAACTGTCACAACACTCATGTGATTGTTACCTCACCATGTGTCTTAAGAGGCAAGTGTCACATCATAGCTATCACATCATGCCTGTGGCTCTCATATCATTTCTGTCTCAACACATGTGGCATTGTCACCTGATACCTGTCACACTCAGAGTGGTATTGTGACCTCAATTTGTCAGAAGACTTCCAGAAGCATTACAGCATACCTGTCACTTCACATGTGCATGTCACATCATGTCCATCACAACCCACATGCATGTCAACTCAGAAGGTCACAATCAGCATACGATTGTCACCACTCATTTGTCCCAAGCCATTTATGATTGTCACATCACAACTGTCACAACGCTTCTGTGGTTGTCATCCCACATGTATCTTAACATGCAAATGCCCCATCATATGTGTCGCATTGCACCTGTGATTGTCATATCACATCTGTCTCAACACGCATGAGAGTGTCTCCTGACATGTGTCACACCCAGAGAGTGATTGTCACCTCATATAAGTCACATGCCATGCAGGGGTGTCACATCATACCTCTCATATCACACATGTGTGTGTCACATCAGATCAGTTCCAACCAACTTGTGTGTCACCTCACATTGTCACTTGCTTTACAGAGCATCGCATCATACCTGTCATCACACATGAGAGTCATATCACATCAAGCACAAGCCATTTGTGTGTCACCTCACGTGATCACCACACATGTGTCACACATGCTTATGTGTGTCACATCAAAACTGTTACAAGGCCCATGTGATTGTCACATCACCTGTGTTGTAACACACAAGTGCCATAACATATCAGTCACATCATGTCTGTTATTGTCACAGCATTTCTGCCTCAACACACACTGTGCCCTTGTGATTGTCACCTCCTCTGTGTCATCATGCACAACTGTCACATCATATCTGTCACATTGCACCTGTGACCTCATTTCTGTCTCAACACATGTGGCAGATTCCCCTGACATCTGTTACACCCAGAGTGTGATCGTCACCTCATATTTGACACATGCCTTAGAGAGAGTCGCATATCTGTCACATCACACATGTGCATGTCAAAGTCTATATCACAAACCTGTTTTTCCACAATTCACATTATCACAACCATCGAGTGATTGTCAACCCACAACTGGCACAAACCACTTATGATTGTCACATCACACCTGTCACAAGGTCCTTGTGATTGTCTTCTCATGTGTCATAATGTGCAAGTGCCACTACATATCAGTCACATGCCTGTTATTGTCATATCATTTCTGTCTCAACACACATGGCAGTTGTGATATCTGTCACATCCAAAGTGTCATTATCACCTCACATTTGTGACATGCTTTATGTAGTGTCACATCCTATTTTTCACATCATGCCTGTGACTGTCACATCATTTCTGTCTCAGCAAATATGGCAGTGTCATCTGACATCTGTCACACCCAGAGTGTGATTGTTGACTCACATTTGCCACATGCTTGATGAAGTGTTACATCATATCTGTCATCACACATGAGAGTATCACATCACAGCAGGCACAACCCACTTGTGTGTCATCTCACATGGTCACAACCTACATGTGGTTGCCAAAACATACCTGTCACACACTGATTATGTGTGTCACATCACAACTTTCACAACCCCCTGTGATTGTCACCTCACCAGTGTCATCATGGGCAAGTGTCACATCATATCTGTCACATTGAGCCTGTGACTGTCATGCCATTTCTGTCTCAACACACATGGCAGTGTCACATGACATCTGTCACACCAAGACTGTGATTGTCACCTCACATTTGTCACATGCATTACAGAGTATCACACAGTATATGTCATTACACATGAGAATGTCACATAACTTCAGGCACAACCCACGTGTGTATCAGCTCACCCTGTCACAATTGGCATGTGATTGTCACCACACATCTGTCACAAGCCTCTTATGATTGTCACATCACACCTGTCATAATGCCTGAGTGATTGTCACCTCATGTGTGTCATAACATGCAATTATCCAAAAATGTCAGTCACATTGTGCCTGTTATTGGTCACACCATTTCTACTTCAACACATGTGGCAGTGTCACCTGACATATGTCACACCTCGAGTGTGATTGTCACCTCACATTTGTCACATGTGTTATGGAGTGTCACATCATATCTGTCACATTACACATGGGAGTGAAATATCACATGAGGCACAACCCACTTGTGTGTCACCTCACATGGTCACAACCCACATGTTATTGTCACCACACATCTGTCACACATGCTTATGTGGGTCACGTCAAATCTGTTACAATGCCCATGTGATTGTCACCTCATCTGTGTTATAATATGCAAGTGTCACATCATATCTCTCATATCATGCCTGTGATCATCACATCATTTCTGTCTCAACACACGTGGCAGTGTCACCTGATATCTGTCACACCCACAGTGTGATTGTCACCTCACACTTGTCACACGTCTTCTGGGAGTGTCACATCATCCCTGTCACCTCTGACATGTGCATGTCACATCACATCAGTCAAAACCCATATGTATGTGATCTCAGATGGTCACAATCTGCATATGATTGTCACCACACACTGGTCACAAGCCACTTATGAGTCTCACATCACAACTGTCACAATGCTCAAGTGACTGTCACCTCACATGTGTCTTCACGCACAACTGTCACATCATACCTGTCACATTGCACATGTGATTGTCACATCACATCAGATCCAACCCAGTTGTGTGTCACCTCCCATTGTCACAATTGGCATATGATTGTCACCACACATCTGTCACACATACTTCTGTGTGTTACATCAAAACTGTTATAACACCCATGTGACTGTCACTTCTCCTATGTCAGAATGCACGTGTCACATCATATCTGTCACATCGTGCCTGTGACTCTCGCATCATTTCTGTCTCAACACATGTGGCAGTGTCACCTGGCATCTGTCACACCCAGAGTGTGTTTGTCACCTCCCATTTGTCAGGTGCCTTACAAAGTGTCATGTTTCCCTGTCACATCACATATGGGACTGTCACGTCACATCCATCACCACCCATTTGTCACCTCATGTGTTCACCACTGGCATATGATTGTCACCACACATCTGTCACAAGCCTCTTATCAGTGTCATATCACAACTGTCACCACACCCATGTGGCCGTTACCTCACATGTGTCATAACATGAAAGCATTATATCGTATCTATCCCATCACACTTATGATTATCACGTCACTTCTGTCTCAGCCCATGTGGGTGTGTCATCTGACATCTGTCATACCCTGAGTGTGAGTGTCACATCACATGTGTCAAATGCCTTCCAGAGTGTCACATCATATCTGTCGCATCACATGAGAGAGTGTCATATCTCATCAGGTACAACCCACTTGTGTCACCTCACATGGTCACAACCAGCATGTGGTTGTCATCACACACCTGTCACACATTGCTTATGTGTGTCACATCACAACTGTCACAACACTCATGTGATTGTTACCTCACCATGTGTCTTAAGAGGCAAGTGTCACATCATAGCTATCACATCATGCCTGTGGCTCTCATATCATTTCTGTCTCAACACATGTGGCATTGTCACCTGATACCTGTCACACTCAGAGTGGTATTGTGACCTCAATTTGTCAGAAGACTTCCAGAAGCATTACAGCATACCTGTCACTTCACATGTGCATGTCACATCATGTCCATCACAACCCACATGCATGTCAACTCAGAAGGTCACAATCAGCATACGATTGTCACCACTCATTTGTCCCAAGCCATTTATGATTGTCACATCACAACTGTCACAACGCTTCTGTGGTTGTCATCCCACATGTATCTTAACATGCAAATGCCCCATCATATGTGTCGCATTGCACCTGTGATTGTCATATCACATCTGTCTCAACATGCATGAGAGTGTCTCCTGACATGTGTCACACCCAGAGAGTGAGTGTCACCTCATATAAGTCACATGCCATGCAGGGGTGTCACATCATACCTCTCATATCACACATGTGTGTGTCACATCAGATCAGTTCCAATCAACTTGTGTGTCACCTCACATTGTCACTTGCTTTACAGAGCATCGCATCATACCTGTCATCACACATGAGAGTCATATCACATCAAGCACAAGCCATTTGTGTGTCACCTCACGTGATCACCACACATGTGTCACACATGCTTATGTGTGTCACATCAAAACTGTTACAAGGCCCATGTGATTGTCACATCACCTGTGTTGTAACACGCAAGTGCCATAACATATCAGTCACATCATGTCTGTTATTGTCACAGCATTTCTGCCTCAACAAATGTGGCAGTGTCATCTGACATCTGTTACACCCATAGTGTGTTACCTCACATTTGGCACATGCTTTACAGAGTGACACATCCTATCTGTCATCACACATGAGAGTGTCATATCACATCAGGCACAGCCCACTTGTGTGTCACCTCACATGGTCACAACTGGCATGTGATTGTCACCGCACATCTGTCACAAGCTGCTTATGACGGTCACATCACAACTGTCACAATGTTCATGTATTTGTCACCTCATGTGTCTTAATGCCCAAGGGTCACATCATACCTGTGTCATTGCACATGTGATTGTCACATCACATGGGTCTCAACACACTTGAGAGTGTCACCTGACTCCTGTGACACACAGAGTGTGATTGTCCCCTCATATTAGTCACATGCCTCCCAGGAGTGTCACATCACACCAGTCACATTGCACATGCGTGTGTCACATCACAACAGTTCCAAATTCACTTGTGTGTCACCCCACATGGTCACAATTGGCATGTCAATGTCACCACACATCGGTCACAAGACTCATGATTGTCACATCACACCTGTCCCAATGCCTGTGTGATTGTCACCTCATGGGTGTCATAATGTGCAAGTGTCACAACATTTCAGTCCCATTGTGCCTGTTAGGGTCACACTATTTCTGTCTCGACACACATGGCAGTGTTACCTGACATCTGTCTCAACAAGAGTGTGATTAGCACATCACATTTGTCACATGACTTCTGGAGTGTCATGTCATATGTGTCCCATCACATGAGTGTGTCATAGCACATCAGGCACAACCCACTTGTGTGTCACCTCACATGGTCACAACCAGCAAGTGGTTGACACCACACAGCTGTCACACACCACTTATGTGTGTCACATCCAAACTGTCACCATGCCCATGTGATTGTCACCTCATCTGTGTCATAACAGGCAAGTGTCACATATCTGTCACATCATGCCTGTGGCTGTCACCTATTTGTCTCAACACACATGTCAGTGTCACATGACATCTGTCACACCAAGAGTGTGATTGTCACCTCACATTTGTCATGTGCTTTATGGAGTGTCACATCATATCTGTCATCACACATGACAGTGTCATATCACATCAGGCACAAGCCCCTTGTGTGTCATCTCACATAGTCACAACCAGCATGTGGGTTTTCACACACACTGCTTCTGTGGGTCACATCACTGCTGTCACTGTGCCCTTGTGATTGTCACCTCCTCTGTGTCATCATGCACAACTGTCACATCATATCTGTCACATTGAGCCTGTGACTGTCATGCCATTTCTGTCTCAACACACATGGCAGTGTCACATGACATCTGTCACACCAAGACTGTGATTGTCACCTCACATTTGTCACATGCATTACAGAGTATCACACAGTATATGTCATTACACATGAGAATGTCACATAACTTCAGGCACAACCCAGGTGTGTATCAGCTCACCCTGTCACAATTGGCATGTGATTGTCACCACACATCTGTCACAAGCCTCTTATGATTGTCACATCACACCTGTCATAATGCCTGAGTGATTGTCACCTCATGTGTGTCATAACATGCAATTATCCAAAAATGTCAGTCACATTGTGCCTGTTATTGGTCACACCATTTCTACTTCAACACATGTGGCAGTGTCACCTGACATATGTCACACCTCGAGTGTGATTGTCACCTCACATTTGTCACATGTGTTATGGAGTGTCACATCATATCTGTCACATTACACATGGGAGTGAAATATCACATGAGGCACAACCCACTTGTGTGTCACCTCACATGGTCACAACCCACATGTTATTGTCACCACACATCTGTCACACATGCTTATGTGGGTCACGTCAAATCTGTTACAATGCCCATGTGATGGTCACCTCATCTGTGTTATAATATGCAAGTGTCACATCATATCTCTCATATCATGCCTGTGATCATCACATCATTTCTGTCTCAACACACGTGGCAGTGTCACCTGATATCTGTCACACCCACAGTGTGATTGTCACCTCACACTTGTCACACGTCTTCTGGGAGTGTCACATCATCCCTGTCACATCTGACATGTGCATGTCACATCACATCAGTCAAAACCCATATGTATGTGATCTCAGATGGTCACAATCTGCATATGATTGTCACCACACACTGGTCACAAGCCACTTATGAGTCTCACATCACAACTGTCACAATGCTCAAGTGACTGTCACCTCACATGTGTCTTCACGCACAACTGTCACATCATACCTGTCACATTGCACATGTGATTGTCACATCACATCAGATCCAACCCAGTTGTGTGTCACCTCCCATTGTCACAATTGGCATATGATTGTCACCACACATCTGTCACACATACTTCTGTGTGTTACATCAAAACTGTTATAACACCCATGTGACTGTCACTTCTCCTATGTCAGAATGCACGTGTCACATCATAGCTGTCACATCGTGCCTGTGACTCTCGCATCATTTCTGTCTCAACACATGTGGCAGTGTCACCTGGCATCTGTCACACCCAGAGTGTGTTTGTCACCTCCCATTTGTCAGGTGCCTTACAAAGTGTCATGTTTCCCTGTCACATCACATATGGGACTGTCACGTCACATCCATCACCACCCATTTGTCACCTCATGTGTTCACCACTGGCATATGATTGTCACCACACATCTGTCACAAGCCTCTTATCAGTGTCATATCACAACTGTCACCACACCCATGTGGCCGTTACCTCACATGTGTCATAACATGAAAGCATTATATCGTATCTATCCCATCACACTTATGATTATCACGTCACTTCTGTCTCAGCCCATGTGGGTGTGTCATCTGACATCTGTCATACCCTGAGTGTGAGTGTCACATCACATGTGTCAAATGCCTTCCAGAGTGTCACATCATATCTGTCGCATCACATGTGAGAGTGTCATATCTCATCAGGTACAACCCACTTGTGTCACCTCACATGGTCACAACCAGCATGTGGTTGTCATCACACACCTGTCACACATTGCTTATGTGTGTCACATCACAACTGTCACAACACTCATGTGATTGTTACCTCACCATGTGTCTTAAGAGGCAAGTGTCACATCATAGCTATCACATCATGCCTGTGGCTCTCATATCATTTCTGTCTCAACACATGTGGCATTGTCACCTGATACCTGTCACACTCAGAGTGGTATTGTGACCTCAATTTGTCAGAAGACTTCCAGAAGCATTACAGCATACCTGTCACTTCACATGTGCATGTCACATCATGTCCATCACAACCCACATGCATGTCAACTTAGAAGGTCACAATCAGCATACGATTGTCACCACTCATTTGTCCCAAGCCATTTATGATTGTCACATCACAACTGTCACAACGCTTCTGTGGTTGTCATCCCACATGTATCTTAACATGCAAATGCCCCATCATATGTGTCGCATTGCACCTGTGATTGTCATATCACATCTGTCTCAACACGCATGAGAGTGTCTCCTGACATGTGTCACACCCAGAGAGTGAGTGTCACCTCATATAAGTCACATGCCATGCAGGGGTGTCACATCATACCTCTCATATCACACATGTGTGTGTCACATCAGATCAGTTCCAACCAACTTGTGTGTCACCTCACATTGTCACTTGCTTTACAGAGCATCGCATCATACCTGTCATCACACATGAGAGTCATATCACATCAAGCACAAGCCATTTGTGTGTCACCTCACGTGATCACCACACATGTGTCACACATGCTTATGTGTGTCACATCAAAACTGTTACAAGGCCCATGTGATTGTCACATCACCTGTGTTGTAACACACAAGTGCCATAACATATCAGTCACATCATGTCTGTTATTGTCACAGCATTTCTGCCTCAACACACACTGTGCCCTTGTGATTGTCACCTCCTCTGTGTCATCATGCACAACTGTCACATCATATCTGTCACATTGCACCTGTGACCTCATTTCTGTCTCAACACATGTGGCAGATTCCCCTGACATCTGTTACACCCAGAGTGTGATCGTCACCTCATATTTGACACATGCCTTAGAGAGAGTCGCATATCTGTCACATCACACATGTGCATGTCAAAGTCTATATCACAAACCTGTTTTTCCACAATTCACATTATCACAACCATCGAGTGATTGTCAACCCACAACTGGCACAAACCACTTATGATTGTCACATCACACCTGTCACAAGGTCCTTGTGATTGTCTTCTCATGTGTCATAATGTGCAAGTGCCACTACATATCAGTCACATGCCTGTTATTGTCATATCATTTCTGTCTCAACACACATGGCAGTTGTGATATCTGTCACATCCAAAGTGTCATTATCTCCTCACATTTGTGACATGCTTTATGTAGTGTCACATCCTATTTTTCACATCATGCCTGTGACTGTCACATCATTTCTGTCTCAGCAAATATGGCAGTGTCATCTGACATCTGTCACACCCAGAGTGTGATTGTTGACTCACATTTGCCACATGCTTGATGAAGTGTTACATCATATCTGTCATCACACATGAGAGTATCACATCACAGCAGGCACAACCCACTTGTGTGTCATCTCACATGGTCACAACCTACATGTGGTTGCCAAAACATACCTGTCACACACTGATTATGTGTGTCACATCACAACTTTCACAACCCCCTGTGATTGTCACCTCACCAGTGTCATCATGGGCAAGTGTCACATCATATCTGTCACATTGAGCCTGTGACTGTCATGCCATTTCTGTCTCAACACACATGGCAGTGTCACATGACATCTGTCACACCAAGACTGTGATTGTCACCTCACATTTGTCACATGCATTACAGAGTATCACACAGTATATGTCATTACACATGAGAATGTCACATAACTTCAGGCACAACCCAGGTGTGTATCAGCTCACCCTGTCACAATTGGCATGTGATTGTCACCACACATCTGTCACAAGCCTCTTATGATTGTCACATCACACCTGTCATAATGCCTGAGTGATTGTCACCTCATGTGTGTCATAACATGCAATTATCCAAAAATGTCAGTCACATTGTGCCTGTTATTGGTCACACCACTTCTACTTCAACACATGTGGCAGTGTCACCTGACATATGTCACACCTCGAGTGTGATTGTCACCTCACATTTGTCACATGTGTTATGGAGTGTCACATCATATCTGTCACATTACACATGGGAGTGAAATATCACATGAGGCACAACCCACTTGTGTGTCACCTCACATGGTCACAACCCACATGTTATTGTCACCACACATCTGTCACACATGCTTATGTGGGTCACGTCAAATCTGTTACAATGCCCATGTGATTGTCACCTCATCTGTGTTATAATATGCAAGTGTCACATCATATCTCTCATATCATGCCTGTGATCATCACATCATTTCTGTCTCAACACACGTGGCAGTGTCACCTGATATCTGTCACACCCACAGTGTGATTGTCACCTCACACTTGTCACACGTCTTCTGGGAGTGTCACATCATCCCTGTCACATCTGACATGTGCATGTCACATCACATCAGTCAAAACCCATATGTATGTGATCTCAGATGGTCACAATCTGCATATGATTGTCACCACACACTGGTCACAAGCCACTTATGAGTCTCACATCACAACTGTCACAATGCTCAAGTGACTGTCACCTCACATGTGTCTTCACGCACAACTGTCACATCATACCTGTCACATTGCACATGTGATTGTCACATCACATCAGATCCAACCCAGTTGTGTGTCACCTCCCATTGTCACAATTGGCATATGATTGTCACCACACATCTGTCACACATACTTCTGTGTGTTGCATCAAAACTGTTATAACACCCATGTGACTGTCACTTCTCCTATGTCAGAATGCACGTGTCACATCATAGCTGTCACATCGTGCCTGTGACTCTCGCATCATTTCTGTCTCAACACATGTGGCAGTGTCACCTGGCATCTGTCACACCCAGAGTGTGTTTGTCACCTCCCATTTGTCAGGTGCCTTACAAAGTGTCATGTTTCCCTGTCACATCACATATGGGACTGTCACGTCACATCCATCACCACCCATTTGTCACCTCATGTGTTCACCACTGGCATATGATTGTCACCACACATCTGTCACAAGCCTCTTATCAGTGTCATATCACAACTGTCACCACACCCATGTGGCCGTTACCTCACATGTGTCATAACATGAAAGCATTATATCGTATCTATCCCATCACACTTATGATTATCACGTCACTTCTGTCTCAGCCCATGTGGGTGTGTCATCTGACATCTGTCATACCCTGAGTGTGAGTGTCACATCACATGTGTCAAATGCCTTCCAGAGTGTCACATCATATCTGTCGCATCACATGTGAGAGTGTCATATCTCATCAGGTACAACCCACTTGTGTCACCTCACATGGTCACAACCAGCATGTGGTTGTCATCACACACCTGTCACACATTGCTTATGTGTGTCACATCACAACTGTCACAACACTCATGTGATTGTTACCTCACCATGTGTCTTAACAGGCAAGTGTCACATCATAGCTATCACATCATGCCTGTGGCTCTCATATCATTTCTGTCTCAACACATGTGGCATTGTCACCTGATACCTGTCACACTCAGAGTGTTATTGTGACCTCAATTTGTCAGAAGACTTCCAGAAGCATTACAGCATACCTGTCACTTCACATGTGCATGTCACATCATGTCCATCACAACCCACATGCATGTCAACTCAGAAGGTCACAATCAGCATACGATTGTCACCACTCATTTGTCCCAAGCCATTTATGATTGTCACATCACAACTGGCACAACGCTTCTGTGGTTGTCATCCCACATGTATCTTAACATGCAAATGCCCCATCATATGTGTCGCATTGCACCTGTGATTGTCATATCACATCTGTCTCAACATGCATGAGAGTGTCTCCTGACATGTGTCACACCCAGAGAGTGAGTGTCACCTCATATAAGTCACATGCCATGCAGGGGTGTCACATCATACCTCTCATATCACACATGTGTGTGTCACATCAGATCAGTTCCAATCAACTTGTGTGTCACCTCACATTGTCACTTGCTTTACAGAGCATCGCATCATACCTGTCATCACACATGAGAGTCATATCACATCAAGCACAAGCCATTTGTGTGTCACCTCACGTGATCACCACACATGTGTCACACATGCTTATGTGTGTCACATCAAAACTGTTACAAGGCCCATGTGATTGTCACATCACCTGTGTTGTAACACGCAAGTGCCATAACATATCAGTCACATCATGTCTGTTATTGTCACAGCATTTCTGCCTCAACAAATGTGGCAGTGTCATCTGACATCTGTTACACCCATAGTGTGTTACCTCACATTTGGCACATGCTTTACAGAGTGACACATCCTATCTGTCATCACACATGAGAGTGTCATATCACATCAGGCACAGCCCACTTGTGTGTCACCTCACATGGTCACAACTGGCATGTGATTGTCACCGCACATCTGTCACAAGCTGCTTATGACGGTCACATCACAACTGTCACAATGTTCATGTATTTGTCACCTCATGTGTCTTAATGCCCAAGGGTCACATCATACCTGTGTCATTGCACATGTGATTGTCACATCACATGGGTCTCAACACACTTGAGAGTGTCACCTGACTCCTGTGACACACAGAGTGTGATTGTCCCCTCATATTAGTCACATGCCTCCCAGGAGTGTCACATCACACCAGTCACATTGCACATGCGTGTGTCACATCACAACAGTTCCAAATTCACTTGTGTGTCACCCCACATGGTCACAATTGGCATGTCAATGTCACCACACATCGGTCACAAGACTCATGATTGTCACATCACACCTGTCCCAATGCCTGTGTGATTGTCACCTCATGGGTGTCATAATGTGCAAGTGTCACAACATTTCAGTCCCATTGTGCCTGTTAGGGTCACACTATTTCTGTCTCGACACACATGGCAGTGTTACCTGACATCTGTCTCAACAAGAGTGTGATTAGCACATCACATTTGTCACATGACTTCTGGAGTGTCATGTCATATGTGTCCCATCACATGAGTGTGTCATAGCACATCAGGCACAACCCACTTGTGTGTCACCTCACATGGTCACAACCAGCAAGTGGTTGACACCACACAGCTGTCACACACCACTTATGTGTGTCACATCCAAACTGTCACCATGCCCATGTGATTGTCACCTCATCTGTGTCATAACAGGCAAGTGTCACATATCTGTCACATCATGCCTGTGGCTGTCACCTATTTGTCTCAACACACATGTCAGTGTCACATGACATCTGTCACACCAAGAGTGTGATTGTCACCTCACATTTGTCATGTGCTTTATGGAGTGTCACATCATATCTGTCATCACACATGACAGTGTCATATCACATCAGGCACAAGCCCCTTGTGTGTCATCTCACATAGTCACAACCAGCATGTGGGTTTTCACACACACTGCTTCTGTGGGTCACATCACTGCTGTCACTGTGCCCTTGTGATTGTCACCTCCTCTGTGTCATCATGCACAACTGTCACATCATATCTGTCACATTGAGCCTGTGACTGTCATGCCATTTCTGTCTCAACACACATGGCAGTGTCACATGACATCTGTCACACCAAGACTGTGATTGTCACCTCACATTTGTCACATGCATTACAGAGTATCACACAGTATATGTCATTACACATGAGAATGTCACATAACTTCAGGCACAACCCACGTGTGTATCAGCTCACCCTGTCACAATTGGCATGTGATTGTCACCACACATCTGTCACAAGCCTCTTATGATTGTCACATCACACCTGTCATAATGCCTGAGTGATTGTCACCTCATGTGTGTCATAACATGCAATTATCCAAAAATGTCAGTCACATTGTGCCTGTTATTGGTCACACCACTTCTACTTCAACACATGTGGCAGTGTCACCTGACATATGTCACACCTCGAGTGTGATTGTCACCTCACATTTGTCACATGTGTTATGGAGTGTCACATCATATCTGTCACATTACACATGGGAGTGAAATATCACATGAGGCACAACCCACTTGTGTGTCACCTCACATGGTCACAACCCACATGTTATTGTCACCACACATCTGTCACACATGCTTATGTGGGTCACGTCAAATCTGTTACAATGCCCATGTGATTGTCACCTCATCTGTGTTATAATATGCAAGTGTCACATCATATCTCTCATATCATGCCTGTGATCATCACATCATTTCTGTCTCAACACACGTGGCAGTGTCACCTGATATCTGTCACACCCACAGTGTGATTGTCACCTCACACTTGTCACACGTCTTCTGGGAGTGTCACATCATCCCTGTCACATCTGACATGTGCATGTCACATCACATCAGTCAAAACCCATATGTATGTGATCTCAGATGGTCACAATCTGCATATGATTGTCACCACACACTGGTCACAAGCCACTTATGAGTCTCACATCACAACTGTCACAATGCTCAAGTGACTGTCACCTCACATGTGTCTTCACGCACAACTGTCACATCATACCTGTCACATTGCACATGTGATTGTCACATCACATCAGATCCAACCCAGTTGTGTGTCACCTCCCATTGTCACAATTGGCATATGATTGTCACCACACATCTGTCACACATACTTCTGTGTGTTACATCAAAACTGTTATAACACCCATGTGACTGTCACTTCTCCTATGTCAGAATGCACGTGTCACATCATAGCTGTCACATCGTGCCTGTGACTCTCGCATCATTTCTGTCTCAACACATGTGGCAGTGTCACCTGGCATCTGTCACACCCAGAGTGTGTTTGTCACCTCCCATTTGTCAGGTGCCTTACAAAGTGTCATGTTTCCCTGTCACATCACATATGGGACTGTCACGTCACATCCATCACCACCCATTTGTCACCTCATGTGTTCACCACTGGCATATGATTGTCACCACACATCTGTCACAAGCCTCTTATCAGTGTCATATCACAACTGTCACCACACCCATGTGGCCGTTACCTCACATGTGTCATAACATGAAAGCATTATATCGTATCTATCCCATCACACTTATGATTATCACGTCACTTCTGTCTCAGCCCATGTGGGTGTGTCATCTGACATCTGTCATACCCTGAGTGTGAGTGTCACATCACATGTGTCAAATGCCTTCCAGAGTGTCACATCATATCTGTCGCATCACATGTGAGAGTGTCATATCTCATCAGGTACAACCCACTTGTGTCACCTCACATGGTCACAACCAGCATGTGGTTGTCATCACACACCTGTCACACATTGCTTATGTGTGTCACATCACAACTGTCACAACACTCATGTGATTGTTACCTCACCATGTGTCTTAAGAGGCAAGTGTCACATCATAGCTATCACATCATGCCTGTGGCTCTCATATCATTTCTGTCTCAACACATGTGGCATTGTCACCTGATACCTGTCACACTCAGAGTGGTATTGTGACCTCAATTTGTCAGAAGACTTCCAGAAGCATTACAGCATACCTGTCACTTCACATGTGCATGTCACATCATGTCCATCACAACCCACATGCATGTCAACTCAGAAGGTCACAATCAGCATACGATTGTCACCACTCATTTGTCCCAAGCCATTTATGATTGTCACATCACAACTGTCACAACGCTTCTGTGGTTGTCATCCCACATGTATCTTAACATGCAAATGCCCCATCATATGTGTCGCATTGCACCTGTGATTGTCATATCACATCTGTCTCAACACGCATGAGAGTGTCTCCTGACATGTGTCACACCCAGAGAGTGAGTGTCACCTCATATAAGTCACATGCCATGCAGGGGTGTCACATCATACCTCTCATATCACACATGTGTGTGTCACATCAGATCAGTTCCAACCAACTTGTGTGTCACCTCACATTGTCACTTGCTTTACAGAGCATCGCATCATACCTGTCATCACACATGAGAGTCATATCACATCAAGCACAAGCCATTTGTGTGTCACCTCACGTGATCACCACACATGTGTCACACATGCTTATGTGTGTCACATCAAAACTGTTACAAGGCCCATGTGATTGTCACATCACCTGTGTTGTAACACACAAGTGCCATAACATATCAGTCACATCATGTCTGTTATTGTCACAGCATTTCTGCCTCAACACACACTGTGCCCTTGTGATTGTCACCTCCTCTGTGTCATCATGCACAACTGTCACATCATATCTGTCACATTGCACCTGTGACCTCATTTCTGTCTCAACACATGTGGCAGATTCCCCTGACATCTGTTACACCCAGAGTGTGATCGTCACCTCATATTTGACACATGCCTTAGAGAGAGTCGCATATCTGTCACATCACACATGTGCATGTCAAAGTCTATATCACAAACCTGTTTTTCCACAATTCACATTATCACAACCATCGAGTGATTGTCAACCCACAACTGGCACAAACCACTTATGATTGTCACATCACACCTGTCACAAGGTCCTTGTGATTGTCTTCTCATGTGTCATAATGTGCAAGTGCCACTACATATCAGTCACATGCCTGTTATTGTCATATCATTTCTGTCTCAACACACATGGCAGTTGTGATATC
The DNA here is from genome assembly GCF_030028045.1 of Hippopotamus amphibius kiboko. NCBI lineage: Eukaryota > Metazoa > Chordata > Mammalia > Artiodactyla > Hippopotamidae > Hippopotamus > Hippopotamus amphibius. The sequence continues at coordinate 56,605,973 of NC_080192.1, read as the reverse complement.
TGTCACATCCAAAGTGTCATTATCACCTCACATTTGTGACATGCTTTATGTAGTGTCACATCCTATTTTTCACATCATGCCTGTGACTGTCACATCATTTCTGTCTCAGCAAATATGGCAGTGTCATCTGACATCTGTCACACCCAGAGTGTGATTGTTGACTCACATTTGCCACATGCTTGATGAAGTGTTACATCATATCTGTCATCACACATGAGAGTATCACATCACAGCAGGCACAACCCACTTGTGTGTCATCTCACATGGTCACAACCTACATGTGGTTGCCAAAACATACCTGTCACACACTGATTATGTGTGTCACATCACAACTTTCACAACCCCCTGTGATTGTCACCTCACCAGTGTCATCATGGGCAAGTGTCACATCATATCTGTCACATTGAGCCTGTGACTGTCATGCCATTTCTGTCTCAACACACATGGCAGTGTCACATGACATCTGTCACACCAAGACTGTGATTGTCACCTCACATTTGTCACATGCATTACAGAGTATCACACAGTATATGTCATTACACATGAGAATGTCACATAACTTCAGGCACAACCCACGTGTGTATCAGCTCACCCTGTCACAATTGGCATGTGATTGTCACCACACATCTGTCACAAGCCTCTTATGATTGTCACATCACACCTGTCATAATGCCTGAGTGATTGTCACCTCATGTGTGTCATAACATGCAATTATCCAAAAATGTCAGTCACATTGTGCCTGTTATTGGTCACACCATTTCTACTTCAACACATGTGGCAGTGTCACCTGACATATGTCACACCTCGAGTGTGATTGTCACCTCACATTTGTCACATGTGTTATGGAGTGTCACATCATATCTGTCACATTACACATGGGAGTGAAATATCACATGAGGCACAACCCACTTGTGTGTCACCTCACATGGTCACAACCCACATGTTATTGTCACCACACATCTGTCACACATGCTTATGTGGGTCACGTCAAATCTGTTACAATGCCCATGTGATTGTCACCTCATCTGTGTTATAATATGCAAGTGTCACATCATATCTCTCATATCATGCCTGTGATCATCACATCATTTCTGTCTCAACACACGTGGCAGTGTCACCTGATATCTGTCACACCCACAGTGTGATTGTCACCTCACACTTGTCACACGTCTTCTGGGAGTGTCACATCATCCCTGTCACCTCTGACATGTGCATGTCACATCACATCAGTCAAAACCCATATGTATGTGATCTCAGATGGTCACAATCTGCATATGATTGTCACCACACACTGGTCACAAGCCACTTATGAGTCTCACATCACAACTGTCACAATGCTCAAGTGACTGTCACCTCACATGTGTCTTCACGCACAACTGTCACATCATACCTGTCACATTGCACATGTGATTGTCACATCACATCAGATCCAACCCAGTTGTGTGTCACCTCCCATTGTCACAATTGGCATATGATTGTCACCACACATCTGTCACACATACTTCTGTGTGTTACATCAAAACTGTTATAACACCCATGTGACTGTCACTTCTCCTATGTCAGAATGCACGTGTCACATCATATCTGTCACATCGTGCCTGTGACTCTCGCATCATTTCTGTCTCAACACATGTGGCAGTGTCACCTGGCATCTGTCACACCCAGAGTGTGTTTGTCACCTCCCATTTGTCAGGTGCCTTACAAAGTGTCATGTTTCCCTGTCACATCACATATGGGACTGTCACGTCACATCCATCACCACCCATTTGTCACCTCATGTGTTCACCACTGGCATATGATTGTCACCACACATCTGTCACAAGCCTCTTATCAGTGTCATATCACAACTGTCACCACACCCATGTGGCCGTTACCTCACATGTGTCATAACATGAAAGCATTATATCGTATCTATCCCATCACACTTATGATTATCACGTCACTTCTGTCTCAGCCCATGTGGGTGTGTCATCTGACATCTGTCATACCCTGAGTGTGAGTGTCACATCACATGTGTCAAATGCCTTCCAGAGTGTCACATCATATCTGTCGCATCACATGAGAGAGTGTCATATCTCATCAGGTACAACCCACTTGTGTCACCTCACATGGTCACAACCAGCATGTGGTTGTCATCACACACCTGTCACACATTGCTTATGTGTGTCACATCACAACTGTCACAACACTCATGTGATTGTTACCTCACCATGTGTCTTAAGAGGCAAGTGTCACATCATAGCTATCACATCATGCCTGTGGCTCTCATATCATTTCTGTCTCAACACATGTGGCATTGTCACCTGATACCTGTCACACTCAGAGTGGTATTGTGACCTCAATTTGTCAGAAGACTTCCAGAAGCATTACAGCATACCTGTCACTTCACATGTGCATGTCACATCATGTCCATCACAACCCACATGCATGTCAACTCAGAAGGTCACAATCAGCATACGATTGTCACCACTCATTTGTCCCAAGCCATTTATGATTGTCACATCACAACTGTCACAACGCTTCTGTGGTTGTCATCCCACATGTATCTTAACATGCAAATGCCCCATCATATGTGTCGCATTGCACCTGTGATTGTCATATCACATCTGTCTCAACATGCATGAGAGTGTCTCCTGACATGTGTCACACCCAGAGAGTGAGTGTCACCTCATATAAGTCACATGCCATGCAGGGGTGTCACATCATACCTCTCATATCACACATGTGTGTGTCACATCAGATCAGTTCCAATCAACTTGTGTGTCACCTCACATTGTCACTTGCTTTACAGAGCATCGCATCATACCTGTCATCACACATGAGAGTCATATCACATCAAGCACAAGCCATTTGTGTGTCACCTCACGTGATCACCACACATGTGTCACACATGCTTATGTGTGTCACATCAAAACTGTTACAAGGCCCATGTGATTGTCACATCACCTGTGTTGTAACACGCAAGTGCCATAACATATCAGTCACATCATGTCTGTTATTGTCACAGCATTTCTGCCTCAACAAATGTGGCAGTGTCATCTGACATCTGTTACACCCATAGTGTGTTACCTCACATTTGGCACATGCTTTACAGAGTGACACATCCTATCTGTCATCACACATGAGAGTGTCATATCACATCAGGCACAGCCCACTTGTGTGTCACCTCACATGGTCACAACTGGCATGTGATTGTCACCGCACATCTGTCACAAGCTGCTTATGACGGTCACATCACAACTGTCACAATGTTCATGTATTTGTCACCTCATGTGTCTTAATGCCCAAGGGTCACATCATACCTGTGTCATTGCACATGTGATTGTCACATCACATGGGTCTCAACACACTTGAGAGTGTCACCTGACTCCTGTGACACACAGAGTGTGATTGTCCCCTCATATTAGTCACATGCCTCCCAGGAGTGTCACATCACACCAGTCACATTGCACATGCGTGTGTCACATCACAACAGTTCCAAATTCACTTGTGTGTCACCCCACATGGTCACAATTGGCATGTCAATGTCACCACACATCGGTCACAAGACTCATGATTGTCACATCACACCTGTCCCAATGCCTGTGTGATTGTCACCTCATGGGTGTCATAATGTGCAAGTGTCACAACATTTCAGTCCCATTGTGCCTGTTAGGGTCACACTATTTCTGTCTCGACACACATGGCAGTGTTACCTGACATCTGTCTCAACAAGAGTGTGATTAGCACATCACATTTGTCACATGACTTCTGGAGTGTCATGTCATATGTGTCCCATCACATGAGTGTGTCATAGCACATCAGGCACAACCCACTTGTGTGTCACCTCACATGGTCACAACCAGCAAGTGGTTGACACCACACAGCTGTCACACACCACTTATGTGTGTCACATCCAAACTGTCACCATGCCCATGTGATTGTCACCTCATCTGTGTCATAACAGGCAAGTGTCACATATCTGTCACATCATGCCTGTGGCTGTCACCTATTTGTCTCAACACACATGTCAGTGTAACATGACATCTGTCACACCAAGAGTGTGATTGTCACCTCACATTTGTCATGTGCTTTATGGAGTGTCACATCATATCTGTCATCACACATGACAGTGTCATATCACATCAGGCACAAGCCCCTTGTGTGTCATCTCACATAGTCACAACCAGCATGTGGGTTTTCACACACACTGCTTCTGTGGGTCACATCACTGCTGTCACTGTGCCCTTGTGATTGTCACCTCCTCTGTGTCATCATGCACAACTGTCACATCATATCTGTCACATTGAGCCTGTGACTGTCATGCCATTTCTGTCTCAACACACATGGCAGTGTCACATGACATCTGTCACACCAAGACTGTGATTGTCACCTCACATTTGTCACATGCATTACAGAGTATCACACAGTATATGTCATTACACATGAGAATGTCACATAACTTCAGGCACAACCCAGGTGTGTATCAGCTCACCCTGTCACAATTGGCATGTGATTGTCACCACACATCTGTCACAAGCCTCTTATGATTGTCACATCACACCTGTCATAATGCCTGAGTGATTGTCACCTCATGTGTGTCATAACATGCAATTATCCAACAATGTCAGTCACATTGTGCCTGTTATTGGTCACACCATTTCTACTTCAACACATGTGGCAGTGTCACCTGACATATGTCACACCTCGAGTGTGATTGTCACCTCACATTTGTCACATGTGTTATGGAGTGTCACATCATATCTGTCACATTACACATGGGAGTGAAATATCACATGAGGCACAACCCACTTGTGTGTCACCTCACATGGTCACAACCCACATGTTATTGTCACCACACATCTGTCACACATGCTTATGTGGGTCACGTCAAATCTGTTACAATGCCCATGTGATGGTCACCTCATCTGTGTTATAATATGCAAGTGTCACATCATATCTCTCATATCATGCCTGTGATCATCACATCATTTCTGTCTCAACACACGTGGCAGTGTCACCTGATATCTGTCACACCCACAGTGTGATTGTCACCTCACACTTGTCACACGTCTTCTGGGAGTGTCACATCATCCCTGTCACATCTGACATGTGCATGTCACATCACATCAGTCAAAACCCATATGTATGTGATCTCAGATGGTCACAATCTGCATATGATTGTCACCACACACTGGTCACAAGCCACTTATGAGTCTCACATCACAACTGTCACAATGCTCAAGTGACTGTCACCTCACATGTGTCTTCACGCACAACTGTCACATCATACCTGTCACATTGCACATGTGATTGTCACATCACATCAGATCCAACCCAGTTGTGTGTCACCTCCCATTGTCACAATTGGCATATGATTGTCACCACACATCTGTCACACATACTTCTGTGTGTTACATCAAAACTGTTATAACACCCATGTGACTGTCACTTCTCCTATGTCAGAATGCACGTGTCACATCATAGCTGTCACATCGTGCCTGTGACTCTCGCATCATTTCTGTCTCAACACATGTGGCAGTGTCACCTGGCATCTGTCACACCCAGAGTGTGTTTGTCACCTCCCATTTGTCAGGTGCCTTACAAAGTGTCATGTTTCCCTGTCACATCACATATGGGACTGTCACGTCACATCCATCACCACCCATTTGTCACCTCATGTGTTCACCACTGGCATATGATTGTCACCACACATCTGTCACAAGCCTCTTATCAGTGTCATATCACAACTGTCACCACACCCATGTGGCCGTTACCTCACATGTGTCATAACATGAAAGCATTATATCGTATCTATCCCATCACACTTATGATTATCACGTCACTTCTGTCTCAGCCCATGTGGGTGTGTCATCTGACATCTGTCATACCCTGAGTGTGAGTGTCACATCACATGTGTCAAATGCCTTCCAGAGTGTCACATCATATCTGTCGCATCACATGTGAGAGTGTCATATCTCATCAGGTACAACCCACTTGTGTCACCTCACATGGTCACAACCAGCATGTGGTTGTCATCACACACCTGTCACACATTGCTTATGTGTGTCACATCACAACTGTCACAACACTCATGTGATTGTTACCTCACCATGTGTCTTAAGAGGCAAGTGTCACATCATAGCTATCACATCATGCCTGTGGCTCTCATATCATTTCTGTCTCAACACATGTGGCATTGTCACCTGATACCTGTCACACTCAGAGTGGTATTGTGACCTCAATTTGTCAGAAGACTTCCAGAAGCATTACAGCATACCTGTCACTTCACATGTGCATGTCACATCATGTCCATCACAACCCACATGCATGTCAACTTAGAAGGTCACAATCAGCATACGATTGTCACCACTCATTTGTCCCAAGCCATTTATGATTGTCACATCACAACTGTCACAACGCTTCTGTGGTTGTCATCCCACATGTATCTTAACATGCAAATGCCCCATCATATGTGTCGCATTGCACCTGTGATTGTCATATCACATCTGTCTCAACACGCATGAGAGTGTCTCCTGACATGTGTCACACCCAGAGAGTGAGTGTCACCTCATATAAGTCACATGCCATGCAGGGGTGTCACATCATACCTCTCATATCACACATGTGTGTGTCACATCAGATCAGTTCCAACCAACTTGTGTGTCACCTCACATTGTCACTTGCTTTACAGAGCATCGCATCATACCTGTCATCACACATGAGAGTCATATCACATCAAGCACAAGCCATTTGTGTGTCACCTCACGTGATCACCACACATGTGTCACACATGCTTATGTGTGTCACATCAAAACTGTTACAAGGCCCATGTGATTGTCACATCACCTGTGTTGTAACACACAAGTGCCATAACATATCAGTCACATCATGTCTGTTATTGTCACAGCATTTCTGCCTCAACACACACTGTGCCCTTGTGATTGTCACCTCCTCTGTGTCATCATGCACAACTGTCACATCATATCTGTCACATTGCACCTGTGACCTCATTTCTGTCTCAACACATGTGGCAGATTCCCCTGACATCTGTTACACCCAGAGTGTGATCGTCACCTCATATTTGACACATGCCTTAGAGAGAGTCGCATATCTGTCACATCACACATGTGCATGTCAAAGTCTATATCACAAACCTGTTTTTCCACAATTCACATTATCACAACCATCGAGTGATTGTCAACCCACAACTGGCACAAACCACTTATGATTGTCACATCACACCTGTCACAAGGTCCTTGTGATTGTCTTCTCATGTGTCATAATGTGCAAGTGCCACTACATATCAGTCACATGCCTGTTATTGTCATATCATTTCTGTCTCAACACACATGGCAGTTGTGATATCTGTCACATCCAAAGTGTCATTATCACCTCACATTTGTGACATGCTTTATGTAGTGTCACATCCTATTTTTCACATCATGCCTGTGACTGTCACATCATTTCTGTCTCAGCAAATATGGCAGTGTCATCTGACATCTGTCACACCCAGAGTGTGATTGTTGACTCACATTTGCCACATGCTTGATGAAGTGTTACATCATATCTGTCATCACACATGAGAGTATCACATCACAGCAGGCACAACCCACTTGTGTGTCATCTCACATGGTCACAACCTACATGTGGTTGCCAAAACATACCTGTCACACACTGATTATGTGTGTCACATCACAACTTTCACAACCCCCTGTGATTGTCACCTCACCAGTGTCATCATGGGCAAGTGTCACATCATATCTGTCACATTGAGCCTGTGACTGTCATGCCATTTCTGTCTCAACACACATGGCAGTGTCACATGACATCTGTCACACCAAGACTGTGATTGTCACCTCACATTTGTCACATGCATTACAGAGTATCACACAGTATATGTCATTACACATGAGAATGTCACATAACTTCAGGCACAACCCAGGTGTGTATCAGCTCACCCTGTCACAATTGGCATGTGATTGTCACCACACATCTGTCACAAGCCTCTTATGATTGTCACATCACACCTGTCATAATGCCTGAGTGATTGTCACCTCATGTGTGTCATAACATGCAATTATCCAAAAATGTCAGTCACATTGTGCCTGTTATTGGTCACACCATTTCTACTTCAACACATGTGGCAGTGTCACCTGACATATGTCACACCTCGAGTGTGATTGTCACCTCACATTTGTCACATGTGTTATGGAGTGTCACATCATATCTGTCACATTACACATGGGAGTGAAATATCACATGAGGCACAACCCACTTGTGTGTCACCTCACATGGTCACAACCCACATGTTATTGTCACCACACATCTGTCACACATGCTTATGTGGGTCACGTCAAATCTGTTACAATGCCCATGTGATTGTCACCTCATCTGTGTTATAATATGCAAGTGTCACATCATATCTCTCATATCATGCCTGTGATCATCACATCATTTCTGTCTCAACACACGTGGCAGTGTCACCTGATATCTGTCACACCCACAGTGTGATTGTCACCTCACACTTGTCACACGTCTTCTGGGAGTGTCACATCATCCCTGTCACCTCTGACATGTGCATGTCACATCACATCAGTCAAAACCCATATGTATGTGATCTCAGATGGTCACAATCTGCATATGATTGTCACCACACACTGGTCACAAGCCACTTATGAGTCTCACATCACAACTGTCACAATGCTCAAGTGACTGTCACCTCACATGTGTCTTCACGCACAACTGTCACATCATACCTGTCACATTGCACATGTGATTGTCACATCACATCAGATCCAACCCAGTTGTGTGTCACCTCCCATTGTCACAATTGGCATATGATTGTCACCACACATCTGTCACACATACTTCTGTGTGTTACATCAAAACTGTTATAACACCCATGTGACTGTCACTTCTCCTATGTCAGAATGCACGTGTCACATCATAGCTGTCACATCGTGCCTGTGACTCTCGCATCATTTCTGTCTCAACACATGTGGCAGTGTCACCTGGCATCTGTCACACCCAGAGTGTGTTTGTCACCTCCCATTTGTCAGGTGCCTTACAAAGTGTCATGTTTCCCTGTCACATCACATATGGGACTGTCACGTCACATCCATCACCACCCATTTGTCACCTCATGTGTTCACCACTGGCATATGATTGTCACCACACATCTGTCACAAGCCTCTTATCAGTGTCATATCACAACTGTCACCACACCCATGTGGCCGTTACCTCACATGTGTCATAACATGAAAGCATTATATCGTATCTATCCCATCACACTTATGATTATCACGTCACTTCTGTCTCAGCCCATGTGGGTGTGTCATCTGACATCTGTCATACCCTGAGTGTGAGTGTCACATCACATGTGTCAAATGCCTTCCAGAGTGTCACATCATATCTGTCGCATCACATGTGAGAGTGTCATATCTCATCAGGTACAACCCACTTGTGTCACCTCACATGGTCACAACCAGCATGTGGTTGTCATCACACACCTGTCACACATTGCTTATGTGTGTCACATCACAACTGTCACAACACTCATGTGATTGTTACCTCACCATGTGTCTTAAGAGGCAAGTGTCACATCATAGCTATCACATCATGCCTGTGGCTCTCATATCATTTCTGTCTCAACACATGTGGCATTGTCACCTGATACCTGTCACACTCAGAGTGTTATTGTGACCTCAATTTGTCAGAAGACTTCCAGAAGCATTACAGCATACCTGTCACTTCACATGTGCATGTCACATCATGTCCATCACAACCCACATGCATGTCAACTCAGAAGGTCACAATCAGCATACGATTGTCACCACTCATTTGTCCCAAGCCATTTATGATTGTCACATCACAACTGTCACAACGCTTCTGTGGTTGTCATCCCACATGTATCTTAACATGCAAATGCCCCATCATATGTGTCGCATTGCACCTGTGATTGTCATATCACATCTGTCTCAACACGCATGAGAGTGTCTCCTGACATGTGTCACACCCAGAGAGTGAGTGTCACCTCATATAAGTCACATGCCATGCAGGGGTGTCACATCATACCTCTCATATCACACATGTGTGTGTCACATCAGATCAGTTCCAACCAACTTGTGTGTCACCTCACATTGTCACTTGCTTTACAGAGCATCGCATCATACCTGTCATCACACATGAGAGTCATATCACATCAAGCACAAGCCATTTGTGTGTCACCTCACATGATCACCACACATGTGTCACACATGCTTATGTGTGTCACATCAAAACTGTTACAAGGCCCATGTGATTGTCACATCACCTGTGTTGTAACACACAAGTGCCATAACATATCAGTCACATCATGTCTGTTATTGTCACAGCATTTCTGCCTCAACACACACTGTGCCCTTGTGATTGTCACCTCCTCTGTGTCATCATGCACAACTGTCACATCATATCTGTCACATTGCACCTGTGACCTCATTTCTGTCTCAACACATGTGGCAGATTCCCCTGACATCTGTTACACCCAGAGTGTGATCGTCACCTCATATTTGACACATGCCTTAGAGATAGTTGCATATCTGTCACATCACACATGTGCATGTCAAAGTCTATATCACAAACCTGTTTTTCCACAATTCACATTATCACAACCATCGAGTGATTGTCAACCCACAACTGGCACAAACCACTTATGATTGTCACATCACACCTGTCACAAGGTCCTTGTGATTGTCTTCTCATGTGTCATAATGTGCAAGTGCCACTACATATCAGTCACATGCCTGTTATTGTCATATCATTTCTGTCTCAACACACATGGCAGTTGTGATATCTGTCACATCCAAAGTGTCATTATCACCTCACATTTGTGACATGCTTTATGTAGTGTCACATCCTATTTTTCACATCATGCCTGTGACTGTCACATCATTTCTGTCTCAGCAAATATGGCAGTGTCATCTGACATCTGTCACACCCAGAGTGTGATTGTTGACTCACATTTGCCACATGCTTGATGAAGTGTTACATCATATCTGTCATCACACATGAGAGTATCACATCACAGCAGGCACAACCCACTTGTGTGTCATCTCACATGGTCACAACCTACATGTGGTTGCCAAAACATACCTGTCACACACTGATTATGTGTGTCACATCACAACTTTCACAACCCCCTGTGATTGTCACCTCACCAGTGTCATAATGGGCAAGTGTCACATCATATCTGTCACATTGAGCCTGTGACTGTCATGCCATTTCTGTCTCAACACACATGGCAGTGTCACATGACATCTGTCACACCAAGACTGTGATTGTCACCTCACATTTGTCACATGCATTACAGAGTATCACACAGTATATGTCATTACACATGAGAATGTCACATAACTTCAGGCACAACCCACGTGTGTATCAGCTCACCCTGTCACAATTGGCATGTGATTGTCACCACACATCTGTCACAAGCCTCTTATGATTGTCACATCACACCTGTCATAATGCCTGAGTGATTGTCACCTCATGTGTGTCATAACATGCAATTATCCAAAAATGTCAGTCACATTGTGCCTGTTATTGGTCACACCATTTCTACTTCAACACATGTGGCAGTGTCACCTGACATATGTCACACCTCGAGTGTGATTGTCACCTCACATTTGTCACATGTGTTATGGAGTGTCACATCATATCTGTCACATTACACATGGGAGTGAAATATCACATGAGGCACAACCCACTTGTGTGTCACCTCACATGGTCACAACCCACATGTTATTGTCACCACACATCTGTCACACATGCTTATGTGGGTCACGTCAAATCTGTTACAATGCCCATGTGATTGTCACCTCATCTGTGTTATAATATGCAAGTGTCACATCATATCTCTCATATCATGCCTGTGATCATCACATCATTTCTGTCTCAACACACGTGGCAGTGTCACCTGATATCTGTCACACCCACAGTGTGATTGTCACCTCACACTTGTCACACGTCTTCTGGGAGTGTCACATCATCCCTGTCACATCTGACATGTGCATGTCACATCACATCAGTCAAAACCCATATGTATGTGATCTCAGATGGTCACAATCTGCATATGATTGTCACCACACACTGGTCACAAGCCACTTATGAGTCTCACATCACAACTGTCACAATGCTCAAGTGACTGTCACCTCACATGTGTCTTCACGCACAACTGTCACATCATACCTGTCACATTGCACATGTGATTGTCACATCACATCAGATCCAACCCAGTTGTGTGTCACCTCCCATTGTCACAATTGGCATATGATTGTCACCACACATCTGTCACACATACTTCTGTGTGTTACATCAAAACTGTTATAACACCCATGTGACTGTCACTTCTCCTATGTCAGAATGCACGTGTCACATCATATCTGTCACATCGTGCCTGTGACTCTTGCATCATTTCTGTCTCAACACATGTGGCAGTGTCACCTGGCATCTGTCACACCCAGAGTGTGTTTGTCACCTCCCATTTGTCAGGTGCCTTACAAAGTGTCATGTTTCCCTGTCACATCACATATGGGACTGTCACGTCACATCCATCACCACCCATTTGTCACCTCATGTGTTCACCACTGGCATATGATTGTCACCACACATCTGTCACAAGCCTCTTATCAGTGTCATATCACAACTGTCACCACACCCATGTGGCCGTTACCTCACATGTGTCATAACATGAAAGCATTATATCGTATCTATCCCATCACACTTATGATTATCACGTCACTTCTGTCTCAGCCCATGTGGGTGTGTCATCTGACATCTGTCATACCCTGAGTGTGAGTGTCACATCACATGTGTCAAATGCCTTCCAGAGTGTCACATCATATCTGTCGCATCACATGTGAGAGTGTCATATCTCATCAGGTACAACCCACTTGTGTCACCTCACATGGTCACAACCAGCATGTGGTTGTCATCACACACCTGTCACACATTGCTTATGTGTGTCACATCACAACTGTCACAACACTCATGTGATTGTTACCTCACCATGTGTCTTAAGAGGCAAGTGTCACATCATAGCTATCACATCATGCCTGTGGCTCTCATATCATTTCTGTCTCAACACATGTGGCATTGTCACCTGATACCTGTCACACTCAGAGTGGTATTGTGACCTCAATTTGTCAGAAGACTTCCAGAAGCATTACAGCATACCTGTCACTTCACATGTGCATGTCACATCATGTCCATCACAACCCACATGCATGTCAACTCAGAAGGTCACAATCAGCATACGATTGTCACCACTCATTTGTCCCAAGCCATTTATGATTGTCACATCACAACTGTCACAACGCTTCTGTGGTTGTCATCCCACATGTATCTTAACATGCAAATGCCCCATCATATGTGTCGCATTGCACCTGTGATTGTCATATCACATCTGTCTCAACACGCATGAGAGTGTCTCCTGACATGTGTCACACCCAGAGAGTGAGTGTCACCTCATATAAGTCACATGCCATGCAGGGGTGTCACATCATACCTCTCATATCACACATGTGTGTGTCACATCAGATCAGTTCCAACCAACTTGTGTGTCACCTCACATTGTCACTTGCTTTACAGAGCATCGCATCATACCTGTCATCACACATGAGAGTCATATCACATCAAGCACAAGCCATTTGTGTGTCACCTCACGTGATCACCACACATGTGTCACACATGCTTATGTGTGTCACATCAAAACTGTTACAAGGCCCATGTGATTGTCACATCACCTGTGTTGTAACACACAAGTGCCATAACATATCAGTCACATCATGTCTGTTATTGTCACAGCATTTCTGCCTCAACACACACTGTGCCCTTGTGATTGTCACCTCCTCTGTGTCATCATGCACAACTGTCACATCATATCTGTCACATTGCACCTGTGACCTCATTTCTGTCTCAACACATGTGGCAGATTCCCCTGACATCTGTTACACCCAGAGTGTGATCGTCACCTCATATTTGACACATGCCTTAGAGAGAGTCGCATATCTGTCACATCACACATGTGCATGTCAAAGTCTATATCACAAACCTGTTTTTCCACAATTCACATTATCACAACCATCGAGTGATTGTCAACCCACAACTGGCACAAACCACTTATGATTGTCACATCACACCTGTCACAAGGTCCTTGTGATTGTCTTCTCATGTGTCATAATGTGCAAGTGCCACTACATATCAGTCACATGCCTGTTATTGTCATATCATTTCTGTCTCAACACACATGGCAGTTGTGATATCTGTCACATCCAAAGTGTCATTATCACCTCACATTTGTGACATGCTTTATGTAGTGTCACATCCTATTTTTCACATCATGCCTGTGACTGTCACATCATTTCTGTCTCAGCAAATATGGCAGTGTCATCTGACATCTGTCACACCCAGAGTGTGATTGTTGACTCACATTTGCCACATGCTTGATGAAGTGTTACATCATATCTGTCATCACACATGAGAGTATCACATCACAGCAGGCACAACCCACTTGTGTGTCATCTCACATGGTCACAACCTACATGTGGTTGCCAAAACATACCTGTCACACACTGATTATGTGTGTCACATCACAACTTTCACAACCCCCTGTGATTGTCACCTCACCAGTGTCATCATGGGCAAGTGTCACATCATATCTGTCACATTGAGCCTGTGACTGTCATGCCATTTCTGTCTCAACACACATGGCAGTGTCACATGACATCTGTCACACCAAGACTGTGATTGTCACCTCACATTTGTCACATGCATTACAGAGTATCACACAGTATATGTCATTACACATGAGAATGTCACATAACTTCAGGCACAACCCACGTGTGTATCAGCTCACCCTGTCACAATTGGCATGTGATTGTCACCACACATCTGTCACAAGCCTCTTATGATTGTCACATCACACCTGTCATAATGCCTGAGTGATTGTCACCTCATGTGTGTCATAACATGCAATTATCCAAAAATGTCAGTCACATTGTGCCTGTTATTGGTCACACCATTTCTACTTCAACACATGTGGCAGTGTCACCTGACATATGTCACACCTCGAGTGTGATTGTCACCTCACATTTGTCACATGTGTTATGGAGTGTCACATCATATCTGTCACATTACACATGGGAGTGAAATATCACATGAGGCACAACCCACTTGTGTGTCACCTCACATGGTCACAACCCACATGTTATTGTCACCACACATCTGTCACACATGCTTATGTGGGTCACGTCAAATCTGTTACAATGCCCATGTGATGGTCACCTCATCTGTGTTATAATATGCAAGTGTCACATCATATCTCTCATATCATGCCTGTGATCATCACATCATTTCTGTCTCAACACACGTGGCAGTGTCACCTGATATCTGTCACACCCACAGTGTGATTGTCACCTCACACTTGTCACACGTCTTCTGGGAGTGTCACATCATCCCTGTCACATCTGACATGTGCATGTCACATCACATCAGTCAAAACCCATATGTATGTGATCTCAGATGGTCACAATCTGCATATGATTGTCACCACACACTGGTCACAAGCCACTTATGAGTCTCACATCACAACTGTCACAATGCTCAAGTGACTGTCACCTCACATGTGTCTTCACGCACAACTGTCACATCATACCTGTCACATTGCACATGTGATTGTCACATCACATCAGATCCAACCCAGTTGTGTGTCACCTCCCATTGTCACAATTGGCATATGATTGTCACCACACATCTGTCACACATACTTCTGTGTGTTACATCAAAACTGTTATAACACCCATGTGACTGTCACTTCTCCTATGTCAGAATGCACGTGTCACATCATATCTGTCACATCGTGCCTGTGACTCTTGCATCATTTCTGTCTCAACACATGTGGCAGTGTCACCTGGCATCTGTCACACCCAGAGTGTGTTTGTCACCTCCCATTTGTCAGGTGCCTTACAAAGTGTCATGTTTCCCTGTCACATCACATATGGGACTGTCACGTCACATCCATCACCACCCATTTGTCACCTCATGTGTTCACCACTGGCATATGATTGTCACCACACATCTGTCACAAGCCTCTTATCAGTGTCATATCACAACTGTCACCACACCCATGTGGCCGTTACCTCACATGTGTCATAACATGAAAGCATTATATCGTATCTATCCCATCACACTTATGATTATCACGTCACTTCTGTCTCAGCCCATGTGGGTGTGTCATCTGACATCTGTCATACCCTGAGTGTGAGTGTCACATCACATGTGTCAAATGCCTTCCAGAGTGTCACATCATATCTGTCGCATCACATGTGAGAGTGTCATATCTCATCAGGTACAACCCACTTGTGTCACCTCACATGGTCACAACCAGCATGTGGTTGTCATCACACACCTGTCACACATTGCTTATGTGTGTCACATCACAACTGTCACAACACTCATGTGATTGTTACCTCACCATGTGTCTTAAGAGGCAAGTGTCACATCATAGCTATCACATCATGCCTGTGGCTCTCATATCATTTCTGTCTCAACACATGTGGCATTGTCACCTGATACCTGTCACACTCAGAGTGTTATTGTGACCTCAATTTGTCAGAAGACTTCCAGAAGCATTACAGCATACCTGTCACTTCACATGTGCATGTCACATCATGTCCATCACAACCCACATGCATGTCAACTCAGAAGGTCACAATCAGCATACGATTGTCACCACTCATTTGTCCCAAGCCATTTATGATTGTCACATCACAACTGTCACAACGCTTCTGTGGTTGTCATCCCACATGTATCTTAACATGCAAATGCCCCATCATATGTGTCGCATTGCACCTGTGATTGTCATATCACATCTGTCTCAACACGCATGAGAGTGTCTCCTGACATGTGTCACACCCAGAGAGTGAGTGTCACCTCATATAAGTCACATGCCATGCAGGGGTGTCACATCATACCTCTCATATCACACATGTGTGTGTCACATCAGATCAGTTCCAACCAACTTGTGTGTCACCTCACATTGTCACTTGCTTTACAGAGCATCGCATCATACCTGTCATCACACATGAGAGTCATATCACATCAAGCACAAGCCATTTGTGTGTCACCTCACGTGATCACCACACATGTGTCACACATGCTTATGTGTGTCACATCAAAACTGTTACAAGGCCCATGTGATTGTCACATCACCTGTGTTGTAACACACAAGTGCCATAACATATCAGTCACATCATGTCTGTTATTGTCACAGCATTTCTGCCTCAACACACACTGTGCCCTTGTGATTGTCACCTCCTCTGTGTCATCATGCACAACTGTCACATCATATCTGTCACATTGCACCTGTGACCTCATTTCTGTCTCAACACATGTGGCAGATTCCCCTGACATCTGTTACACCCAGAGTGTGATCGTCACCTCATATTTGACACATGCCTTAGAGAGAGTCGCATATCTGTCACATCACACATGTGCATGTCAAAGTCTATATCACAAACCTGTTTTTCCACAATTCACATTATCACAACCATCGAGTGATTGTCAACCCACAACTGGCACAAACCACTTATGATTGTCACATCACACCTGTCACAAGGTCCTTGTGATTGTCTTCTCATGTGTCATAATGTGCAAGTGCCACTACATATCAGTCACATGCCTGTTATTGTCATATCATTTCTGTCTCAACACACATGGCAGTTGTGATATCTGTCACATCCAAAGTGTCATTATCACCTCACATTTGTGACATGCTTTATGTAGTGTCACATCATATTTTTCACATCATGCCTGTGACTGTCACATCATTTCTGTCTCAGCAAATATGGCAGTGTCATCTGACATCTGTCACACCCAGAGTGTGATTGTTGACTCACATTTGCCACATGCTTGATGAAGTGTTACATCATATCTGTCATCACACATGAGAGTATCACATCACAGCAGGCACAACCCACTTGTGTGTCATCTCACATGGTCACAACCTACATGTGGTTGCCAAAACATACCTGTCACACACTGATTATGTGTGTCACATCACAACTTTCACAACCCCCTGTGATTGTCACCTCACCAGTGTCATAATGGGCAAGTGTCACATCATATCTGTCACATTGAGCCTGTGACTGTCATGCCATTTCTGTCTCAACACACATGGCAGTGTCACATGACATCTGTCACACCAAGACTGTGATTGTCACCTCACATTTGTCACATGCATTACAGAGTATCACACAGTATATGTCATTACACATGAGAATGTCACATAACTTCAGGCACAACCCAGGTGTGTATCAGCTCACCCTGTCACAATTGGCATGTGATTGTCACCACACATCTGTCACAAGCCTCTTATGATTGTCACATCACACCTGTCATAATGCCTGAGTGATTGTCACCTCATGTGTGTCATAACATGCAATTATCCAACAATGTCAGTCACATTGTGCCTGTTATTGGTCACACCATTTCTACTTCAACACATGTGGCAGTGTCACCTGACATATGTCACACCTCGAGTGTGATTGTCACCTCACATTTGTCACATGTGTTATGGAGTGTCACATCATATCTGTCACATTACACATGGGAGTGAAATATCACATGAGGCACAACCCACTTGTGTGTCACCTCACATGGTCACAACCCACATGTTATTGTCACCACACATCTGTCACACATGCTTATGTGGGTCATGTCAAATCTGTTACAATGCCCATGTGATTGTCACCTCATCTGTGTTATAATATGCAAGTGTCACATCATATCTCTCATATCATGCCTGTGATCATCACATCATTTCTGTCTCAACACACGTGGCAGTGTCACCTGATATCTGTCACACCCACAGTGTGATTGTCACCTCACACTTGTCACACGTCTTCTGGGAGTGTCACATCATCCCTGTCACATCTGACATGTGCATGTCACATCACATCAGTCAAAACCCATATGTATGTGATCTCAGATGGTCACAATCTGCATATGATTGTCACCACACACTGGTCACAAGCCACTTATGAGTCTCACATCACAACTGTCACAATGCTCAAGTGACTGTCACCTCACATGTGTCTTCACGCACAACTGTCACATCATACCTGTCACATTGCACATGTGATTGTCACATCACATCAGATCCAACCCAGTTGTGTGTCACCTCCCATTGTCACAATTGGCATATGATTGTCACCACACATCTGTCACACATACTTCTGTGTGTTACATCAAAACTGTTATAACACCCATGTGACTGTCACTTCTCCTATGTCAGAATGCACGTGTCACATCATAGCTGTCACATCGTGCCTGTGACTCTCGCATCATTTCTGTCTCAACACATGTGGCAGTGTCACCTGGCATCTGTCACACCCAGAGTGTGTTTGTCACCTCCCATTTGTCAGGTGCCTTACAAAGTGTCATGTTTCCCTGTCACATCACATATGGGACTGTCACGTCACATCCATCACCACCCATTTGTCACCTCATGTGTTCACCACTGGCATATGATTGTCACCACACATCTGTCACAAGCCTCTTATCAGTGTCATATCACAACTGTCACCACACCCATGTGGCCGTTACCTCACATGTGTCATAACATGAAAGCATTATATCGTATCTATCCCATCACACTTATGATTATCACGTCACTTCTGTCTCAGCCCATGTGGGTGTGTCATCTGACATCTGTCATACCCTGAGTGTGAGTGTCACATCACATGTGTCAAATGCCTTCCAGAGTGTCACATCATATCTGTCGCATCACATGTGAGAGTGTCATATCTCATCAGGTACAACCCACTTGTGTCACCTCACATGGTCACAACCAGCATGTGGTTGTCATCACACACCTGTCACACATTGCTTATGTGTGTCACATCACAACTGTCACAACACTCATGTGATTGTTACCTCACCATGTGTCTTAAGAGGCAAGTGTCACATCATAGCTATCACATCATGCCTGTGGCTCTCATATCATTTCTGTCTCAACACATGTGGCATTGTCACCTGATACCTGTCACACTCAGAGTGTTATTGTGACCTCAATTTGTCAGAAGACTTCCAGAAGCATTACAGCATACCTGTCACTTCACATGTGCATGTCACATCATGTCCATCACAACCCACATGCATGTCAACTCAGAAGGTCACAATCAGCATACGATTGTCACCACTCATTTGTCCCAAGCCATTTATGATTGTCACATCACAACTGTCACAACGCTTCTGTGGTTGTCATCCCACATGTATCTTAACATGCAAATGCCCCATCATATGTGTCGCATTGCACCTGTGATTGTCATATCACATCTGTCTCAACACGCATGAGAGTGTCTCCTGACATGTGTCACACCCAGAGAGTGATTGTCACCTCATATAAGTCACATGCCATGCAGGGGTGTCACATCATACCTCTCATATCACACATGTGTGTGTCACATCAGATCAGTTCCAACCAACTTGTGTGTCACCTCACATTGTCACTTGCTTTACAGAGCATCGCATCATACCTGTCATCACACATGAGAGTCATATCACATCAAGCACAAGCCATTTGTGTGTCACCTCACGTGATCACCACACATGTGTCACACATGCTTATGTGTGTCACATCAAAACTGTTACAAGGCCCATGTGATTGTCACATCACCTGTGTTGTAACACACAAGTGCCATAACATATCAGTCACATCATGTCTGTTATTGTCACAGCATTTCTGCCTCAACACACACTGTGCCCTTGTGATTGTCACCTCCTCTGTGTCATCATGCACAACTGTCACATCATATCTGTCACATTGCACCTGTGACCTCATTTCTGTCTCAACACATGTGGCAGATTCCCCTGACATCTGTTACACCCAGAGTGTGATCGTCACCTCATATTTGACACATGCCTTAGAGAGAGTCGCATATCTGTCACATCACACATGTGCATGTCAAAGTCTATATCACAAACCTGTTTTTCCACAATTCACATTATCACAACCATCGAGTGATTGTCAACCCACAACTGGCACAAACCACTTATGATTGTCACATCACACCTGTCACAAGGTCCTTGTGATTGTCTTCTCATGTGTCATAATGTGCAAGTGCCACTACATATCAGTCACATGCCTGTTATTGTCATATCATTTCTGTCTCAACACACATGGCAGTTGTGATATCTGTCACATCCAAAGTGTCATTATCACCTCACATTTGTGACATGCTTTATGTAGTGTCACATCCTATTTTTCACATCATGCCTGTGACTGTCACATCATTTCTGTCTCAGCAAATATGGCAGTGTCATCTGACATCTGTCACACCCAGAGTGTGATTGTTGACTCACATTTGCCACATGCTTGATGAAGTGTTACATCATATCTGTCATCACACATGAGAGTATCACATCACAGCAGGCACAACCCACTTGTGTGTCATCTCACATGGTCACAACCTACATGTGGTTGCCAAAACATACCTGTCACACACTGATTATGTGTGTCACATCACAACTTTCACAACCCCCTGTGATTGTCACCTCACCAGTGTCATCATGGGCAAGTGTCACATCATATCTGTCACATTGAGCCTGTGACTGTCATGCCATTTCTGTCTCAACACACATGGCAGTGTCACATGACATCTGTCACACCAAGACTGTGATTGTCACCTCACATTTGTCACATGCATTACAGAGTATCACACAGTATATGTCATTACACATGAGAATGTCACATAACTTCAGGCACAACCCAGGTGTGTATCAGCTCACCCTGTCACAATTGGCATGTGATTGTCACCACACATCTGTCACAAGCCTCTTATGATTGTCACATCACACCTGTCATAATGCCTGAGTGATTGTCACCTCATGTGTGTCATAACATGCAATTATCCAAAAATGTCAGTCACATTGTGCCTGTTATTGGTCACACCATTTCTACTTCAACACATGTGGCAGTGTCACCTGACATATGTCACACCTCGAGTGTGATTGTCACCTCACATTTGTCACATGTGTTATGGAGTGTCACATCATATCTGTCACATTACACATGGGAGTGAAATATCACATGAGGCACAACCCACTTGTGTGTCACCTCACATGGTCACAACCCACATGTTATTGTCACCACACATCTGTCACACATGCTTATGTGGGTCACGTCAAATCTGTTACAATGCCCATGTGATTGTCACCTCATCTGTGTTATAATATGCAAGTGTCACATCATATCTCTCATATCATGCCTGTGATCATCACATCATTTCTGTCTCAACACACGTGGCAGTGTCACCTGATATCTGTCACACCCACAGTGTGATTGTCACCTCACACTTGTCACACGTCTTCTGGGAGTGTCACATCATCCCTGTCACCTCTGACATGTGCATGTCACATCACATCAGTCAAAACCCATATGTATGTGATCTCAGATGGTCACAATCTGCATATGATTGTCACCACACACTGGTCACAAGCCACTTATGAGTCTCACATCACAACTGTCACAATGCTCAAGTGACTGTCACCTCACATGTGTCTTCACGCACAACTGTCACATCATACCTGTCACATTGCACATGTGATTGTCACATCACATCAGATCCAACCCAGTTGTGTGTCACCTCCCATTGTCACAATTGGCATATGATTGTCACCACACATCTGTCACACATACTTCTGTGTGTTACATCAAAACTGTTATAACACCCATGTGACTGTCACTTCTCCTATGTCAGAATGCACGTGTCACATCATAGCTGTCACATCGTGCCTGTGACTCTCGCATCATTTCTGTCTCAACACATGTGGCAGTGTCACCTGGCATCTGTCACACCCAGAGTGTGTTTGTCACCTCCCATTTGTCAGGTGCCTTACAAAGTGTCATGTTTCCCTGTCACATCACATATGGGACTGTCACGTCACATCCATCACCACCCATTTGTCACCTCATGTGTTCACCACTGGCATATGATTGTCACCACACATCTGTCACAAGCCTCTTATCAGTGTCATATCACAACTGTCACCACACCCATGTGGCCGTTACCTCACATGTGTCATAACATGAAAGCATTATATCGTATCTATCCCATCACACTTATGATTATCACGTCACTTCTGTCTCAGCCCATGTGGGTGTGTCATCTGACATCTGTCATACCCTGAGTGTGAGTGTCACATCACATGTGTCAAATGCCTTCCAGAGTGTCACATCATATCTGTCGCATCACATGTGAGAGTGTCATATCTCATCAGGTACAACCCACTTGTGTCACCTCACATGGTCACAACCAGCATGTGGTTGTCATCACACACCTGTCACACATTGCTTATGTGTGTCACATCACAACTGTCACAACACTCATGTGATTGTTACCTCACCATGTGTCTTAAGAGGCAAGTGTCACATCATAGCTATCACATCATGCCTGTGGCTCTCATATCATTTCTGTCTCAACACATGTGGCATTGTCACCTGATACCTGTCACACTCAGAGTGTTATTGTGACCTCAATTTGTCAGAAGACTTCCAGAAGCATTACAGCATACCTGTCACTTCACATGTGCATGTCACATCATGTCCATCACAACCCACATGCATGTCAACTCAGAAGGTCACAATCAGCATACGATTGTCACCACTCATTTGTCCCAAGCCATTTATGATTGTCACATCACAACTGTCACAACGCTTCTGTGGTTGTCATCCCACATGTATCTTAACATGCAAATGCCCCATCATATGTGTCGCATTGCACCTGTGATTGTCATATCACATCTGTCTCAACACGCATGAGAGTGTCTCCTGACATGTGTCACACCCAGAGAGTGAGTGTCACCTCATATAAGTCACATGCCATGCAGGGGTGTCACATCATACCTCTCATATCACACATGTGTGTGTCACATCAGATCAGTTCCAACCAACTTGTGTGTCACCTCACATTGTCACTTGCTTTACAGAGCATCGCATCATACCTGTCATCACACATGAGAGTCATATCACATCAAGCACAAGCCATTTGTGTGTCACCTCACATGATCACCACACATGTGTCACACATGCTTATGTGTGTCACATCAAAACTGTTACAAGGCCCATGTGATTGTCACATCACCTGTGTTGTAACACACAAGTGCCATAACATATCAGTCACATCATGTCTGTTATTGTCACAGCATTTCTGCCTCAACACACACTGTGCCCTTGTGATTGTCACCTCCTCTGTGTCATCATGCACAACTGTCACATCATATCTGTCACATTGCACCTGTGACCTCATTTCTGTCTCAACACATGTGGCAGATTCCCCTGACATCTGTTACACCCAGAGTGTGATCGTCACCTCATATTTGACACATGCCTTAGAGATAGTTGCATATCTGTCACATCACACATGTGCATGTCAAAGTCTATATCACAAACCTGTTTTTCCACAATTCACATTATCACAACCATCGAGTGATTGTCAACCCACAACTGGCACAAACCACTTATGATTGTCACATCACACCTGTCACAAGGTCCTTGTGATTGTCTTCTCATGTGTCATAATGTGCAAGTGCCACTACATATCAGTCACATGCCTGTTATTGTCATATCATTTCTGTCTCAACACACATGGCAGTTGTGATATCTGTCACATCCAAAGTGTCATTATCACCTCACATTTGTGACATGCTTTATGTAGTGTCACATCCTATTTTTCACATCATGCCTGTGACTGTCACATCATTTCTGTCTCAGCAAATATGGCAGTGTCATCTGACATCTGTCACACCCAGAGTGTGATTGTTGACTCACATTTGCCACATGCTTGATGAAGTGTTACATCATATCTGTCATCACACATGAGAGTATCACATCACAGCAGGCACAACCCACTTGTGTGTCATCTCACATGGTCACAACCTACATGTGGTTGCCAAAACATACCTGTCACACACTGATTATGTGTGTCACATCACAACTTTCACAACCCCCTGTGATTGTCACCTCACCAGTGTCATAATGGGCAAGTGTCACATCATATCTGTCACATTGAGCCTGTGACTGTCATGCCATTTCTGTCTCAACACACATGGCAGTGTCACATGACATCTGTCACACCAAGACTGTGATTGTCACCTCACATTTGTCACATGCATTACAGAGTATCACACAGTATATGTCATTACACATGAGAATGTCACATAACTTCAGGCACAACCCACGTGTGTATCAGCTCACCCTGTCACAATTGGCATGTGATTGTCACCACACATCTGTCACAAGCCTCTTATGATTGTCACATCACACCTGTCATAATGCCTGAGTGATTGTCACCTCATGTGTGTCATAACATGCAATTATCCAAAAATGTCAGTCACATTGTGCCTGTTATTGGTCACACCATTTCTACTTCAACACATGTGGCAGTGTCACCTGACATATGTCACACCTCGAGTGTGATTGTCACCTCACATTTGTCACATGTGTTATGGAGTGTCACATCATATCTGTCACATTACACATGGGAGTGAAATATCACATGAGGCACAACCCACTTGTGTGTCACCTCACATGGTCACAACCCACATGTTATTGTCACCACACATCTGTCACACATGCTTATGTGGGTCACGTCAAATCTGTTACAATGCCCATGTGATTGTCACCTCATCTGTGTTATAATATGCAAGTGTCACATCATATCTCTCATATCATGCCTGTGATCATCACATCATTTCTGTCTCAACACACGTGGCAGTGTCACCTGATATCTGTCACACCCACAGTGTGATTGTCACCTCACACTTGTCACACGTCTTCTGGGAGTGTCACATCATCCCTGTCACATCTGACATGTGCATGTCACATCACATCAGTCAAAACCCATATGTATGTGATCTCAGATGGTCACAATCTGCATATGATTGTCACCACACACTGGTCACAAGCCACTTATGAGTCTCACATCACAACTGTCACAATGCTCAAGTGACTGTCACCTCACATGTGTCTTCACGCACAACTGTCACATCATACCTGTCACATTGCACATGTGATTGTCACATCACATCAGATCCAACCCAGTTGTGTGTCACCTCCCATTGTCACAATTGGCATATGATTGTCACCACACATCTGTCACACATACTTCTGTGTGTTACATCAAAACTGTTATAACACCCATGTGACTGTCACTTCTCCTATGTCAGAATGCACGTGTCACATCATATCTGTCACATCGTGCCTGTGACTCTTGCATCATTTCTGTCTCAACACATGTGGCAGTGTCACCTGGCATCTGTCACACCCAGAGTGTGTTTGTCACCTCCCATTTGTCAGGTGCCTTACAAAGTGTCATGTTTCCCTGTCACATCACATATGGGACTGTCACGTCACATCCATCACCACCCATTTGTCACCTCATGTGTTCACCACTGGCATATGATTGTCACCACACATCTGTCACAAGCCTCTTATCAGTGTCATATCACAACTGTCACCACACCCATGTGGCCGTTACCTCACATGTGTCATAACATGAAAGCATTATATCGTATCTATCCCATCACACTTATGATTATCACGTCACTTCTGTCTCAGCCCATGTGGGTGTGTCATCTGACATCTGTCATACCCTGAGTGTGAGTGTCACATCACATGTGTCAAATGCCTTCCAGAGTGTCACATCATATCTGTCGCATCACATGTGAGAGTGTCATATCTCATCAGGTACAACCCACTTGTGTCACCTCACATGGTCACAACCAGCATGTGGTTGTCATCACACACCTGTCACACATTGCTTATGTGTGTCACATCACAACTGTCACAACACTCATGTGATTGTTACCTCACCATGTGTCTTAAGAGGCAAGTGTCACATCATAGCTATCACATCATGCCTGTGGCTCTCATATCATTTCTGTCTCAACACATGTGGCATTGTCACCTGATACCTGTCACACTCAGAGTGGTATTGTGACCTCAATTTGTCAGAAGACTTCCAGAAGCATTACAGCATACCTGTCACTTCACATGTGCATGTCACATCATGTCCATCACAACCCACATGCATGTCAACTCAGAAGGTCACAATCAGCATACGATTGTCACCACTCATTTGTCCCAAGCCATTTATGATTGTCACATCACAACTGTCACAACGCTTCTGTGGTTGTCATCCCACATGTATCTTAACATGCAAATGCCCCATCATATGTGTCGCATTGCACCTGTGATTGTCATATCACATCTGTCTCAACACGCATGAGAGTGTCTCCTGACATGTGTCACACCCAGAGAGTGAGTGTCACCTCATATAAGTCACATGCCATGCAGGGGTGTCACATCATACCTCTCATATCACACATGTGTGTGTCACATCAGATCAGTTCCAACCAACTTGTGTGTCACCTCACATTGTCACTTGCTTTACAGAGCATCGCATCATACCTGTCATCACACATGAGAGTCATATCACATCAAGCACAAGCCATTTGTGTGTCACCTCACGTGATCACCACACATGTGTCACACATGCTTATGTGTGTCACATCAAAACTGTTACAAGGCCCATGTGATTGTCACATCACCTGTGTTGTAACACACAAGTGCCATAACATATCAGTCACATCATGTCTGTTATTGTCACAGCATTTCTGCCTCAACACACACTGTGCCCTTGTGATTGTCACCTCCTCTGTGTCATCATGCACAACTGTCACATCATATCTGTCACATTGCACCTGTGACCTCATTTCTGTCTCAACACATGTGGCAGATTCCCCTGACATCTGTTACACCCAGAGTGTGATCGTCACCTCATATTTGACACATGCCTTAGAGAGAGTCGCATATCTGTCACATCACACATGTGCATGTCAAAGTCTATATCACAAACCTGTTTTTCCACAATTCACATTATCACAACCATCGAGTGATTGTCAACCCACAACTGGCACAAACCACTTATGATTGTCACATCACACCTGTCACAAGGTCCTTGTGATTGTCTTCTCATGTGTCATAATGTGCAAGTGCCACTACATATCAGTCACATGCCTGTTATTGTCATATCATTTCTGTCTCAACACACATGGCAGTTGTGATATCTGTCACATCCAAAGTGTCATTATCACCTCACATTTGTGACATGCTTTATGTAGTGTCACATCCTATTTTTCACATCATGCCTGTGACTGTCACATCATTTCTGTCTCAGCAAATATGGCAGTGTCATCTGACATCTGTCACACCCAGAGTGTGATTGTTGACTCACATTTGCCACATGCTTGATGAAGTGTTACATCATATCTGTCATCACACATGAGAGTATCACATCACAGCAGGCACAACCCACTTGTGTGTCATCTCACATGGTCACAACCTACATGTGGTTGCCAAAACATACCTGTCACACACTGATTATGTGTGTCACATCACAACTTTCACAACCCCCTGTGATTGTCACCTCACCAGTGTCATCATGGGCAAGTGTCACATCATATCTGTCACATTGAGCCTGTGACTGTCATGCCATTTCTGTCTCAACACACATGGCAGTGTCACATGACATCTGTCACACCAAGACTGTGATTGTCACCTCACATTTGTCACATGCATTACAGAGTATCACACAGTATATGTCATTACACATGAGAATGTCACATAACTTCAGGCACAACCCACGTGTGTATCAGCTCACCCTGTCACAATTGGCATGTGATTGTCACCACACATCTGTCACAAGCCTCTTATGATTGTCACATCACACCTGTCATAATGCCTGAGTGATTGTCACCTCATGTGTGTCATAACATGCAATTATCCAAAAATGTCAGTCACATTGTGCCTGTTATTGGTCACACCATTTCTACTTCAACACATGTGGCAGTGTCACCTGACATATGTCACACCTCGAGTGTGATTGTCACCTCACATTTGTCACATGTGTTATGGAGTGTCACATCATATCTGTCACATTACACATGGGAGTGAAATATCACATGAGGCACAACCCACTTGTGTGTCACCTCACATGGTCACAACCCACATGTTATTGTCACCACACATCTGTCACACATGCTTATGTGGGTCACGTCAAATCTGTTACAATGCCCATGTGATGGTCACCTCATCTGTGTTATAATATGCAAGTGTCACATCATATCTCTCATATCATGCCTGTGATCATCACATCATTTCTGTCTCAACACACGTGGCAGTGTCACCTGATATCTGTCACACCCACAGTGTGATTGTCACCTCACACTTGTCACACGTCTTCTGGGAGTGTCACATCATCCCTGTCACATCTGACATGTGCATGTCACATCACATCAGTCAAAACCCATATGTATGTGATCTCAGATGGTCACAATCTGCATATGATTGTCACCACACACTGGTCACAAGCCACTTATGAGTCTCACATCACAACTGTCACAATGCTCAAGTGACTGTCACCTCACATGTGTCTTCACGCACAACTGTCACATCATACCTGTCACATTGCACATGTGATTGTCACATCACATCAGATCCAACCCAGTTGTGTGTCACCTCCCATTGTCACAATTGGCATATGATTGTCACCACACATCTGTCACACATACTTCTGTGTGTTACATCAAAACTGTTATAACACCCATGTGACTGTCACTTCTCCTATGTCAGAATGCACGTGTCACATCATATCTGTCACATCGTGCCTGTGACTCTTGCATCATTTCTGTCTCAACACATGTGGCAGTGTCACCTGGCATCTGTCACACCCAGAGTGTGTTTGTCACCTCCCATTTGTCAGGTGCCTTACAAAGTGTCATGTTTCCCTGTCACATCACATATGGGACTGTCACGTCACATCCATCACCACCCATTTGTCACCTCATGTGTTCACCACTGGCATATGATTGTCACCACACATCTGTCACAAGCCTCTTATCAGTGTCATATCACAACTGTCACCACACCCATGTGGCCGTTACCTCACATGTGTCATAACATGAAAGCATTATATCGTATCTATCCCATCACACTTATGATTATCACGTCACTTCTGTCTCAGCCCATGTGGGTGTGTCATCTGACATCTGTCATACCCTGAGTGTGAGTGTCACATCACATGTGTCAAATGCCTTCCAGAGTGTCACATCATATCTGTCGCATCACATGTGAGAGTGTCATATCTCATCAGGTACAACCCACTTGTGTCACCTCACATGGTCACAACCAGCATGTGGTTGTCATCACACACCTGTCACACATTGCTTATGTGTGTCACATCACAACTGTCACAACACTCATGTGATTGTTACCTCACCATGTGTCTTAAGAGGCAAGTGTCACATCATAGCTATCACATCATGCCTGTGGCTCTCATATCATTTCTGTCTCAACACATGTGGCATTGTCACCTGATACCTGTCACACTCAGAGTGTTATTGTGACCTCAATTTGTCAGAAGACTTCCAGAAGCATTACAGCATACCTGTCACTTCACATGTGCATGTCACATCATGTCCATCACAACCCACATGCATGTCAACTCAGAAGGTCACAATCAGCATACGATTGTCACCACTCATTTGTCCCAAGCCATTTATGATTGTCACATCACAACTGTCACAACGCTTCTGTGGTTGTCATCCCACATGTATCTTAACATGCAAATGCCCCATCATATGTGTCGCATTGCACCTGTGATTGTCATATCACATCTGTCTCAACACGCATGAGAGTGTCTCCTGACATGTGTCACACCCAGAGAGTGATTGTCACCTCATATAAGTCACATGCCATGCAGGGGTGTCACATCATACCTCTCATATCACACATGTGTGTGTCACATCAGATCAGTTCCAACCAACTTGTGTGTCACCTCACATTGTCACTTGCTTTACAGAGCATCGCATCATACCTGTCATCACACATGAGAGTCATATCACATCAAGCACAAGCCATTTGTGTGTCACCTCACGTGATCACCACACATGTGTCACACATGCTTATGTGTGTCACATCAAAACTGTTACAAGGCCCATGTGATTGTCACATCACCTGTGTTGTAACACACAAGTGCCATAACATATCAGTCACATCATGTCTGTTATTGTCACAGCATTTCTGCCTCAACACACACTGTGCCCTTGTGATTGTCACCTCCTCTGTGTCATCATGCACAACTGTCACATCATATCTGTCACATTGCACCTGTGACCTCATTTCTGTCTCAACACATGTGGCAGATTCCCCTGACATCTGTTACACCCAGAGTGTGATCGTCACCTCATATTTGACACATGCCTTAGAGAGAGTCGCATATCTGTCACATCACACATGTGCATGTCAAAGTCTATATCACAAACCTGTTTTTCCACAATTCACATTATCACAACCATCGAGTGATTGTCAACCCACAACTGGCACAAACCACTTATGATTGTCACATCACACCTGTCACAAGGTCCTTGTGATTGTCTTCTCATGTGTCATAATGTGCAAGTGCCACTACATATCAGTCACATGCCTGTTATTGTCATATCATTTCTGTCTCAACACACATGGCAGTTGTGATATCTGTCACATCCAAAGTGTCATTATCACCTCACATTTGTGACATGCTTTATGTAGTGTCACATCCTATTTTTCACATCATGCCTGTGACTGTCACATCATTTCTGTCTCAGCAAATATGGCAGTGTCATCTGACATCTGTCACACCCAGAGTGTGATTGTTGACTCACATTTGCCACATGCTTGATGAAGTGTTACATCATATCTGTCATCACACATGAGAGTATCACATCACAGCAGGCACAACCCACTTGTGTGTCATCTCACATGGTCACAACCTACATGTGGTTGCCAAAACATACCTGTCACACACTGATTATGTGTGTCACATCACAACTTTCACAACCCCCTGTGATTGTCACCTCACCAGTGTCATCATGGGCAAGTGTCACATCATATCTGTCACATTGAGCCTGTGACTGTCATGCCATTTCTGTCTCAACACACATGGCAGTGTCACATGACATCTGTCACACCAAGACTGTGATTGTCACCTCACATTTGTCACATGCATTACAGAGTATCACACAGTATATGTCATTACACATGAGAATGTCACATAACTTCAGGCACAACCCACGTGTGTATCAGCTCACCCTGTCACAATTGGCATGTGATTGTCACCACACATCTGTCACAAGCCTCTTATGATTGTCACATCACACCTGTCATAATGCCTGAGTGATTGTCACCTCATGTGTGTCATAACATGCAATTATCCAAAAATGTCAGTCACATTGTGCCTGTTATTGGTCACACCATTTCTACTTCAACACATGTGGCAGTGTCACCTGACATATGTCACACCTCGAGTGTGATTGTCACCTCACATTTGTCACATGTGTTATGGAGTGTCACATCATATCTGTCACATTACACATGGGAGTGAAATATCACATGAGGCACAACCCACTTGTGTGTCACCTCACATGGTCACAACCCACATGTTATTGTCACCACACATCTGTCACACATGCTTATGTGGGTCACGTCAAATCTGTTACAATGCCCATGTGATTGTCACCTCATCTGTGTTATAATATGCAAGTGTCACATCATATCTCTCATATCATGCCTGTGATCATCACATCATTTCTGTCTCAACACACGTGGCAGTGTCACCTGATATCTGTCACACCCACAGTGTGATTGTCACCTCACACTTGTCACACGTCTTCTGGGAGTGTCACATCATCCCTGTCACATCTGACATGTGCATGTCACATCACATCAGTCAAAACCCATATGTATGTGATCTCAGATGGTCACAATCTGCATATGATTGTCACCACACACTGGTCACAAGCCACTTATGAGTCTCACATCACAACTGTCACAATGCTCAAGTGACTGTCACCTCACATGTGTCTTCACGCACAACTGTCACATCATACCTGTCACATTGCACATGTGATTGTCACATCACATCAGATCCAACCCAGTTGTGTGTCACCTCCCATTGTCACAATTGGCATATGATTGTCACCACACATCTGTCACACATACTTCTGTGTGTTACATCAAAACTGTTATAACACCCATGTGACTGTCACTTCTCCTATGTCAGAATGCACGTGTCACATCATATCTGTCACATCGTGCCTGTGACTCTCGCATCATTTCTGTCTCAACACATGTGGCAGTGTCACCTGGCATCTGTCACACCCAGAGTGTGTTTGTCACCTCCCATTTGTCAGGTGCCTTACAAAGTGTCATGTTTCCCTGTCACATCACATATGGGACTGTCACGTCACATCCATCACCACCCATTTGTCACCTCATGTGTTCACCACTGGCATATGATTGTCACCACACATCTGTCACAAGCCTCTTATCAGTGTCATATCACAACTGTCACCACACCCATGTGGCCGTTACCTCACATGTGTCATAACATGAAAGCATTATATCGTATCTATCCCATCACACTTATGATTATCACGTCACTTCTGTCTCAGCCCATGTGGGTGTGTCATCTGACATCTGTCATACCCTGAGTGTGAGTGTCACATCACATGTGTCAAATGCCTTCCAGAGTGTCACATCATATCTGTCGCATCACATGTGAGAGTGTCATATCTCATCAGGTACAACCCACTTGTGTCACCTCACATGGTCACAACCAGCATGTGGTTGTCATCACACACCTGTCACACATTGCTTATGTGTGTCACATCACAACTGTCACAACACTCATGTGATTGTTACCTCACCATGTGTCTTAAGAGGCAAGTGTCACATCATAGCTATCACATCATGCCTGTGGCTCTCATATCATTTCTGTCTCAACACATGTGGCATTGTCACCTGATACCTGTCACACTCAGAGTGGTATTGTGACCTCAATTTGTCAGAAGACTTCCAGAAGCATTACAGCATACCTGTCACTTCACATGTGCATGTCACATCATGTCCATCACAACCCACATGCATGTCAACTCAGAAGGTCACAATCAGCATACGATTGTCACCACTCATTTGTCCCAAGCCATTTATGATTGTCACATCACAACTGTCACAACGCTTCTGTGGTTGTCATCCCACATGTATCTTAACATGCAAATGCCCCATCATATGTGTCGCATTGCACCTGTGATTGTCATATCACATCTGTCTCAACATGCATGAGAGTGTCTCCTGACATGTGTCACACCCAGAGAGTGAGTGTCACCTCATATAAGTCACATGCCATGCAGGGGTGTCACATCATACCTCTCATATCACACATGTGTGTGTCACATCAGATCAGTTCCAATCAACTTGTGTGTCACCTCACATTGTCACTTGCTTTACAGAGCATCGCATCATACCTGTCATCACACATGAGAGTCATATCACATCAAGCACAAGCCATTTGTGTGTCACCTCACGTGATCACCACACATGTGTCACACATGCTTATGTGTGTCACATCAAAACTGTTACAAGGCCCATGTGATTGTCACATCACCTGTGTTGTAACACGCAAGTGCCATAACATATCAGTCACATCATGTCTGTTATTGTCACAGCATTTCTGCCTCAACAAATGTGGCAGTGTCATCTGACATCTGTTACACCCATAGTGTGTTACCTCACATTTGGCACATGCTTTACAGAGTGACACATCCTATCTGTCATCACACATGAGAGTGTCATATCACATCAGGCACAGCCCACTTGTGTGTCACCTCACATGGTCACAACTGGCATGTGATTGTCACCGCACATCTGTCACAAGCTGCTTATGATGGTCACATCACAACTGTCACAATATTCATGTATTTGTCACCTCATGTGTCTTAATGCCCAAGGGTCACATCATACCTGTGTCATTGCACATGTGATTGTCACATCACATGGGTCTCAACACACTTGAGAGTGTCACCTGACTCCTGTGACACACAGAGTGTGATTGTCCCCTCATATTAGTCACATGCCTCCCAGGAGTGTCACATCACACCAGTCACATTGCACATGCGTGTGTCACATCGTAACAGTTCCAAATTCACTTGTGTGTCACCTCACATGGTCACAATTGGCATGTCAATGTCACCACACATCTGTCACAAGACTCATGATTGTCACATCACACCTGTCCCAATGCCTGTGTGATTGTCACCTCATGGGTGTCATAATGTGCAAGTGTCACAACATTTCAGTCACATTGTGCCTGTTAGGGTCACACTATTTCTGTCTCGACACACATGGCAGTGTTACCTGACATCTGTCTCAACAAGAGTGTGATTAGCACATCACATGTGTCACATGACTTCTGGAGTGTCATGTCATATGTGTCCCATCACATGAGTGTGTCATAGCACATCAGGCACAACCCACTTGTGTGTCACCTCACATGGTCACAACCAGCAAGTGGTTGACACCACACAGCTGTCACACACCACTTATGTGTGTCACATCCAAACTGTCACCATGCCCATGTGATGGTCACCTCATCTGTGTCATAACAGGCAAGTGTCACATATCTGTCACATCATGCCTGTGGCTGTCACCTATTTGTCTCAACACACATGTCAGTGTCACATGACATCTGTCACACCAAGAGTGTGATTGTCACCTCACATTTGTCATGTGCTTTATGGAGTGCCACATCATATCTGTCATCACACATGACAGTGTCATATCACATCAGGCACAAGCCCCTTGTGTGTCATCTCACATAGTCACAACCAGCATGTGGGTTTTCTCACACACTGCTTATGTGGGTCACATCACTGCTGTCACTGTGCCCTTGTGATTGTCACCTCCTCTGTGTCATCATGCACAACTGTCACATCATATCTGTCACATTGAGCCTGTGACTGTCATGCCATTTCTGTCTCAACACACATGGCAGTGTCACATGACATCTGTCACACCAAGACTGTGATTGTCACCTCACATTTGTCACATGCATTACAGAGTATCACACAGTATATGTCATTACACATGAGAATGTCACATAACTTCAGGCACAACCCACGTGTGTATCAGCTCACCCTGTCACAATTGGCATGTGATTGTCACCACACATCTGTCACAAGCCTCTTATGATTGTCACATCACACCTGTCATAATGCCTGAGTGATTGTCACCTCATGTGTGTCATAACATGCAATTATCCAAAAATGTCAGTCACATTGTGCCTGTTATTGGTCACACCATTTCTACTTCAACACATGTGGCAGTGTCACCTGACATATGTCACACCTCGAGTGTGATTGTCACCTCACATTTGTCACATGTGTTATGGAGTGTCACATCATATCTGTCACATTACACATGGGAGTGAAATATCACATGAGGCACAACCCACTTGTGTGTCACCTCACATGGTCACAACCCACATGTTATTGTCACCACACATCTGTCACACATGCTTATGTGGGTCACGTCAAATCTGTTACAATGCCCATGTGATTGTCACCTCATCTGTGTTATAATATGCAAGTGTCACATCATATCTCTCATATCATGCCTGTGATCATCACATCATTTCTGTCTCAACACACGTGGCAGTGTCACCTGATATCTGTCACACCCACAGTGTGATTGTCACCTCACACTTGTCACACGTCTTCTGGGAGTGTCACATCATCCCTGTCACATCTGACATGTGCATGTCACATCACATCAGTCAAAACCCATATGTATGTGATCTCAGATGGTCACAATCTGCATATGATTGTCACCACACACTGGTCACAAGCCACTTATGAGTCTCACATCACAACTGTCACAATGCTCAAGTGACTGTCACCTCACATGTGTCTTCACGCACAACTGTCACATCATACCTGTCACATTGCACATGTGATTGTCACATCACATCAGATCCAACCCAGTTGTGTGTCACCTCCCATTGTCACAATTGGCATATGATTGTCACCACACATCTGTCACACATACTTCTGTGTGTTACATCAAAACTGTTATAACACCCATGTGACTGTCACTTCTCCTATGTCAGAATGCACGTGTCACATCATATCTGTCACATCGTGCCTGTGACTCTCGCATCATTTCTGTCTCAACACATGTGGCAGTGTCACCTGGCATCTGTCACACCCAGAGTGTGTTTGTCACCTCCCATTTGTCAGGTGCCTTACAAAGTGTCATGTTTCCCTGTCACATCACATATGGGACTGTCACGTCACATCCATCACCACCCATTTGTCACCTCATGTGTTCACCACTGGCATATGATTGTCACCACACATCTGTCACAAGCCTCTTATCAGTGTCATATCACAACTGTCACCACACCCATGTGGCCGTTACCTCACATGTGTCATAACATGAAAGCATTATATCGTATCTATCCCATCACACTTATGATTATCACGTCACTTCTGTCTCAGCCCATGTGGGTGTGTCATCTGACATCTGTCATACCCTGAGTGTGAGTGTCACATCACATGTGTCAAATGCCTTCCAGAGTGTCACATCATATCTGTCGCATCACATGTGAGAGTGTCATATCTCATCAGGTACAACCCACTTGTGTCACCTCACATGGTCACAACCAGCATGTGGTTGTCATCACACACCTGTCACACATTGCTTATGTGTGTCACATCACAACTGTCACAACACTCATGTGATTGTTACCTCACCATGTGTCTTAACAGGCAAGTGTCACATCATAGCTATCACATCATGCCTGTGGCTCTCATATCATTTCTGTCTCAACACATGTGGCATTGTCACCTGATACCTGTCACACTCAGAGTGGTATTGTGACCTCAATTTGTCAGAAGACTTCCAGAAGCATTACAGCATACCTGTCACTTCACATGTGCATGTCACATCATGTCCATCACAACCCACATGCATGTCAACTCAGAAGGTCACAATCAGCATACGATTGTCACCACTCATTTGTCCCAAGCCATTTATGACTGTCACATCACAACTGTCACAACGCTTCTGTGGTTGTCATCCCACATGTATCTTAACATGCAAATGCCCCATCATATGTGTCGCATTGCACCTGTGATTGTCATATCACATCTGTCTCAACACGCATGAGAGTGTCTCCTGACATGTGTCACACCCAGAGAGTGATTGTCACCTCATATAAGTCACATGCCATGCAGGGGTGTCACATCATACCTCTCATATCACACATGTGTGTGTCACATCAGATCAGTTCCAATCAACTTGTGTGTCACCTCACATTGTCACTTGCTTTACAGAGCATCGCATCATACCTGTCATCACACATGAGAGTCATATCACATCAAGCACAAGCCATTTGTGTGTCACCTCACGTGATCACCACACATGTGTCACACATGCTTATGTGTGTCACATCAAAACTGTTACAAGGCCCATGTGATTGTCACATCACCTGTGTTGTAACACGCAAGTGCCATAACATATCAGTCACATCATGTCTGTTATTGTCACAGCATTTCTGCCTCAACAAATGTGGCAGTGTCATCTGACATCTGTTACACCCATAGTGTGTTACCTCACATTTGGCACATGCTTTACAGAGTGACACATCCTATCTGTCATCACACATGAGAGTGTCATATCACATCAGGCACAGCCCACTTGTGTGTCACCTCACATGGTCACAACTGGCATGTGATTGTCACCGCACATCTGTCACAAGCTGCTTATGACGGTCACATCACAACTGTCACAATGTTCATGTATTTGTCACCTCATGTGTCTTAATGCCCAAGGGTCACATCATACCTGTGTCATTGCACATGTGATTGTCACATCACATGGGTCTCAACACACTTGAGAGTGTCACCTGACTCCTGTGACACACAGAGTGTGATTGTCCCCTCATATTAGTCACATGCCTCCCAGGAGTGTCACATCACACCAGTCACATTGCACATGTGTGTGTCACATCGTAACAGTTCCAAATTCACTTGTGTGTCACCTCACATGGTCACAATTGGCATGTCAATGTCACCACACATCGGTCACAAGACTCATGATTGTCACATCACACCTGTCCCAATGCCTGTGTGATTGTCACCTCATGGGTGTCATAATGTGCAAGTGTCACAACATTTCAGTCCCATTGTGCCTGTTAGGGTCACACTATTTCTGTCTCGACACACATGGCAGTGTTACCTGACATCTGTCTCAACAAGAGTGTGATTAGCACATCACATGTGTCACATGACTTCTGGAGTGTCATGTCATATGTGTCCCATCACATGAGTGTGTCATAGCACATCAGGCACAACCCACTTGTGTGTCACCTCACATGGTCACAACCAGCAAGTGGTTGACACCACACAGCTGTCACACACCACTTATGTGTGTCACATCCAAACTGTCACCATGCCCATGTGATGGTCACCTCATCTGTGTCATAACAGGCAAGTGTCACATATCTGTCACATCATGCCTGTGGCTGTCACCTATTTGTCTCAACACACATGTCAGTGTCACATGACATCTGTCACACCAAGAGTGTGATTG
The DNA here is from genome assembly GCF_030028045.1 of Hippopotamus amphibius kiboko. NCBI lineage: Eukaryota > Metazoa > Chordata > Mammalia > Artiodactyla > Hippopotamidae > Hippopotamus > Hippopotamus amphibius. The sequence continues at coordinate 56,566,432 of NC_080192.1, read as the reverse complement.
TCACCTCACATTTGTCATGTGCTTTATGGAGTGCCACATCATATCTGTCATCACACATGACAGTGTCATATCACATCAGGCACAAGCCCCTTGTGTGTCATCTCACATAGTCACAACCAGCATGTGGGTTTTCTCACACACTGCTTATGTGGGTCACATCACTGCTGTCACAGTGCCCTTGTGATTGTCACCTCCTCTGTGTCATCATGCACAACTGTCACATCATATCTGTCACATTGAGTCTGTGACTGTCATGCCATTTCTGTCTCAACACACATGGCAGTGTCACATGACATCTGTCACACCAAGACTGTGATTGTCACCTCACATTTGTCACATGCATTACAGAGTATCACACAGTATATGTCATTACACATGAGAATGTCACATAACTTCAGGCACAACCCAGGTGTGTATCAGCTCACCCTGTCACAATTGGCATGTGATTGTCACCACACATCTGTCACAAGCCTCTTATGATTGTCACATCACACCTGTCATAATGCCTGAGTGATTGTCACCTCATGTGTGTCATAACATGCAATTATCCAAAAATGTCAGTCACATTGTGCCTGTTATTGGTCACACCATTTCTACTTCAACACATGTGGCAGTGTCACCTGACATATGTCACACCTCGAGTGTGATTGTCACCTCACATTTGTCACATGTGTTATGGAGTGTCACATCATATCTGTCACATTACACATGGGAGTGAAATATCACATGAGGCACAACCCACTTGTGTGTCACCTCACATGGTCACAACCCACATGTTATTGTCACCACACATCTGTCACACATGCTTATGTGGGTCACGTCAAATCTGTTACAATGCCCATGTGATTGTCACCTCATCTGTGTTATAATATGCAAGTGTCACATCATATCTCTCATATCATGCCTGTGATCATCACATCATTTCTGTCTCAACACACGTGGCAGTGTCACCTGATATCTGTCACACCCACAGTGTGATTGTCACCTCACACTTGTCACACGTCTTCTGGGAGTGTCACATCATCCCTGTCACATCTGACATGTGCATGTCACATCACATCAGTCAAAACCCATATGTATGTGATCTCAGATGGTCACAATCTGCATATGATTGTCACCACACACTGGTCACAAGCCACTTATGAGTCTCACATCACAACTGTCACAATGCTCAAGTGACTGTCACCTCACATGTGTCTTCACGCACAACTGTCACATCATACCTGTCACATTGCACATGTGATTGTCACATCACATCAGATCCAACCCAGTTGTGTGTCACCTCCCATTGTCACAATTGGCATATGATTGTCACCACACATCTGTCACACATACTTCTGTGTGTTACATCAAAACTGTTATAACACCCATGTGACTGTCACTTCTCCTATGTCAGAATGCACGTGTCACATCATATCTGTCACATCGTGCCTGTGACTCTCGCATCATTTCTGTCTCAACACATGTGGCAGTGTCACCTGGCATCTGTCACACCCAGAGTGTGTTTGTCACCTCCCATTTGTCAGGTGCCTTACAAAGTGTCATGTTTCCCTGTCACATCACATATGGGACTGTCACATCACATCCATCACCACCCATTTGTCACCTCATGTGTTCACCACTGGCATATGATTGTCACCACACATCTGTCACAAGCCTCTTATCAGTGTCATATCACAACTGTCACCACACCCATGTGGCCGTTACCTCACATGTGTCATAACATGAAAGCATTATATCGTATCTATCCCATCACACTTATGATTATCACGTCACTTCTGTCTCAGCCCATGTGGGTGTGTCATCTGACATCTGTCATACCCTGAGTGTGAGTGTCACATCACATGTGTCAAATGCCTTCCAGAGTGTCACATCATATCTGTCGCATCACATGTGAGAGTGTCATATCTCATCAGGTACAACCCACTTGTGTCACCTCACATGGTCACAACCAGCATGTGGTTGTCATCACACACCTGTCACACATTGCTTATGTGTGTCACATCACAACTGTCACAACACTCATGTGATTGTTACCTCACCATGTGTCTTAAGAGGCAAGTGTCACATCATAGCTATCACATCATGCCTGTGGCTCTCATATCATTTCTGTCTCAACACATGTGGCATTGTCACCTGATACCTGTCACACTCAGAGTGTTATTGTGACCTCAATTTGTCAGAAGACTTCCAGAAGCATTACAGCATACCTGTCACTTCACATGTGCATGTCACATCATGTCCATCACAACCCACATGCATGTCAACTCAGAAGGTCACAATCAGCATACGATTGTCACCACTCATTTGTCCCAAGCCATTTATGATTGTCACATCACAACTGTCACAACGCTTCTGTGGTTGTCATCCCACATGTATCTTAACATGCAAATGCCCCATCATATGTGTCGCATTGCACCTGTGATTGTCATATCACATCTGTCTCAACACGCATGAGAGTGTCTCCTGACATGTGTCACACCCAGAGAGTGATTGTCACCTCATATAAGTCACATGCCATGCAGGGGTGTCACATCATACCTCTCATATCACACATGTGTGTGTCACATCAGATCAGTTCCAACCAACTTGTGTGTCACCTCACATTGTCACTTGCTTTACAGAGCATCGCATCATACCTGTCATCACACATGAGAGTCATATCACATCAAGCACAAGCCATTTGTGTGTCACCTCACGTGATCACCACACATGTGTCACACATGCTTATGTGTGTCACATCAAAACTGTTACAAGGCCCATGTGATTGTCACATCACCTGTGTTGTAACACACAAGTGCCATAACATATCAGTCACATCATGTCTGTTATTGTCACAGCATTTCTGCCTCAACACACACTGTGCCCTTGTGATTGTCACCTCCTCTGTGTCATCATGCACAACTGTCACATCATATCTGTCACATTGCACCTGTGACCTCATTTCTGTCTCAACACATGTGGCAGATTCCCCTGACATCTGTTACACCCAGAGTGTGATCGTCACCTCATATTTGACACATGCCTTAGAGAGAGTCGCATATCTGTCACATCACACATGTGCATGTCAAAGTCTATATCACAAACCTGTTTTTCCACAATTCACATTATCACAACCATCGAGTGATTGTCAACCCACAACTGGCACAAACCACTTATGATTGTCACATCACACCTGTCACAAGGTCCTTGTGATTGTCTTCTCATGTGTCATAATGTGCAAGTGCCACTACATATCAGTCACATGCCTGTTATTGTCATATCATTTCTGTCTCAACACACATGGCAGTTGTGATATCTGTCACATCCAAAGTGTCATTATCACCTCACATTTGTGACATGCTTTATGTAGTGTCACATCCTATTTTTCACATCATGCCTGTGACTGTCACATCATTTCTGTCTCAGCAAATATGGCAGTGTCATCTGACATCTGTCACACCCAGAGTGTGATTGTTGACTCACATTTGCCACATGCTTGATGAAGTGTTACATCATATCTGTCATCACACATGAGAGTATCACATCACAGCAGGCACAACCCACTTGTGTGTCATCTCACATGGTCACAACCTACATGTGGTTGCCAAAACATACCTGTCACACACTGATTATGTGTGTCACATCACAACTTTCACAACCCCCTGTGATTGTCACCTCACCAGTGTCATCATGGGCAAGTGTCACATCATATCTGTCACATTGAGCCTGTGACTGTCATGCCATTTCTGTCTCAACACACATGGCAGTGTCACATGACATCTGTCACACCAAGACTGTGATTGTCACCTCACATTTGTCACATGCATTACAGAGTATCACACAGTATATGTCATTACACATGAGAATGTCACATAACTTCAGGCACAACCCACGTGTGTATCAGCTCACCCTGTCACAATTGGCATGTGATTGTCACCACACATCTGTCACAAGCCTCTTATGATTGTCACATCACACCTGTCATAATGCCTGAGTGATTGTCACCTCATGTGTGTCATAACATGCAATTATCCAAAAATGTCAGTCACATTGTGCCTGTTATTGGTCACACCATTTCTACTTCAACACATGTGGCAGTGTCACCTGACATATGTCACACCTCGAGTGTGATTGTCACCTCACATTTGTCACATGTGTTATGGAGTGTCACATCATATCTGTCACATTACACATGGGAGTGAAATATCACATGAGGCACAACCCACTTGTGTGTCACCTCACATGGTCACAACCCACATGTTATTGTCACCACACATCTGTCACACATGCTTATGTGGGTCACGTCAAATCTGTTACAATGCCCATGTGATTGTCACCTCATCTGTGTTATAATATGCAAGTGTCACATCATATCTCTCATATCATGCCTGTGATCATCACATCATTTCTGTCTCAACACACGTGGCAGTGTCACCTGATATCTGTCACACCCACAGTGTGATTGTCACCTCACACTTGTCACACGTCTTCTGGGAGTGTCACATCATCCCTGTCACATCTGACATGTGCATGTCACATCACATCAGTCAAAACCCATATGTATGTGATCTCAGATGGTCACAATCTGCATATGATTGTCACCACACACTGGTCACAAGCCACTTATGAGTCTCACATCACAACTGTCACAATGCTCAAGTGACTGTCACCTCACATGTGTCTTCACGCACAACTGTCACATCATACCTGTCACATTGCACATGTGATTGTCACATCACATCAGATCCAACCCAGTTGTGTGTCACCTCCCATTGTCACAATTGGCATATGATTGTCACCACACATCTGTCACACATACTTCTGTGTGTTACATCAAAACTGTTATAACACCCATGTGACTGTCACTTCTCCTATGTCAGAATGCACGTGTCACATCATATCTGTCACATCGTGCCTGTGACTCTCGCATCATTTCTGTCTCAACACATGTGGCAGTGTCACCTGGCATCTGTCACACCCAGAGTGTGTTTGTCACCTCCCATTTGTCAGGTGCCTTACAAAGTGTCATGTTTCCCTGTCACATCACATATGGGACTGTCACGTCACATCCATCACCACCCATTTGTCACCTCATGTGTTCACCACTGGCATATGATTGTCACCACACATCTGTCACAAGCCTCTTATCAGTGTCATATCACAACTGTCACCACACCCATGTGGCCGTTACCTCACATGTGTCATAACATGAAAGCATTATATCGTATCTATCCCATCACACTTATGATTATCACGTCACTTCTGTCTCAGCCCATGTGGGTGTGTCATCTGACATCTGTCATACCCTGAGTGTGAGTGTCACATCACATGTGTCAAATGCCTTCCAGAGTGTCACATCATATCTGTCGCATCACATGTGAGAGTGTCATATCTCATCAGGTACAACCCACTTGTGTCACCTCACATGGTCACAACCAGCATGTGGTTGTCATCACACACCTGTCACACATTGCTTATGTGTGTCACATCACAACTGTCACAACACTCATGTGATTGTTACCTCACCATGTGTCTTAAGAGGCAAGTGTCACATCATAGCTATCACATCATGCCTGTGGCTCTCATATCATTTCTGTCTCAACACATGTGGCATTGTCACCTGATACCTGTCACACTCAGAGTGTTATTGTGACCTCAATTTGTCAGAAGACTTCCAGAAGCATTACAGCATACCTGTCACTTCACATGTGCATGTCACATCATGTCCATCACAACCCACATGCATGTCAACTCAGAAGGTCACAATCAGCATACGATTGTCACCACTCATTTGTCCCAAGCCATTTATGATTGTCACATCACAACTGTCACAACGCTTCTGTGGTTGTCATCCCACATGTATCTTAACATGCAAATGCCCCATCATATGTGTCGCATTGCACCTGTGATTGTCATATCACATCTGTCTCAACATGCATGAGAGTGTCTCCTGACATGTGTCACACCCAGAGAGTGAGTGTCACCTCATATAAGTCACATGCCATGCAGGGGTGTCACATCATACCTCTCATATCACACATGTGTGTGTCACATCAGATCAGTTCCAATCAACTTGTGTGTCACCTCACATTGTCACTTGCTTTACAGAGCATCGCATCATACCTGTCATCACACATGAGAGTCATATCACATCAAGCACAAGCCATTTGTGTGTCACCTCACGTGATCACCACACATGTGTCACACATGCTTATGTGTGTCACATCAAAACTGTTACAAGGCCCATGTGATTGTCACATCACCTGTGTTGTAACCCGCAAGTGCCATAACATATCAGTCACATCATGTCTGTTATTGTCACAGCATTTCTGCCTCAACAAATGTGGCAGTGTCATCTGACATCTGTTACACCCATAGTGTGTTACCTCACATTTGGCACATGCTTTACAGAGTGACACATCCTATCTGTCATCACACATGAGAGTGTCATATCACATCAGGCACAGCCCACTTGTGTGTCACCTCACATGGTCACAACTGGCATGTGATTGTCACCGCACATCTGTCACAAGCTGCTTATGATGGTCACATCACAACTGTCACAATATTCATGTATTTGTCACCTCATGTGTCTTAATGCCCAAGGGTCACATCATACCTGTGTCATTGCACATGTGATTGTCACATCACATGGGTCTCAACACACTTGAGAGTGTCACCTGACTCCTGTGACACACAGAGTGTGATTGTCCCCTCATATTAGTCACATGCCTCCCAGGAGTGTCACATCACACCAGTCACATTGCACATGCGTGTGTCACATCGTAACAGTTCCAAATTCACTTGTGTGTCACCTCACATGGTCACAATTGGCATGTCAATGTCACCACACATCTGTCACAAGACTCATGATTGTCACATCACACCTGTCCCAATGCCTGTGTGATTGTCACCTCATGGGTGTCATAATGTGCAAGTGTCACAACATTTCAGTCACATTGTGCCTGTTAGGGTCACACTATTTCTGTCTCGACACACATGGCAGTGTTACCTGACATCTGTCTCAACAAGAGTGTGATTAGCACATCACATGTGTCACATGACTTCTGGAGTGTCATGTCATATGTGTCCCATCACATGAGTGTGTCATAGCACATCAGGCACAACCCACTTGTGTGTCACCTCACATGGTCACAACCAGCAAGTGGTTGACACCACACAGCTGTCACACACCACTTATGTGTGTCACATCCAAACTGTCACCATGCCCATGTGATGGTCACCTCATCTGTGTCATAACAGGCAAGTGTCACATATCTGTCACATCATGCCTGTGGCTGTCACCTATTTGTCTCAACACACATGTCAGTGTCACATGACATCTGTCACACCAAGAGTGTGATTGTCACCTCACATTTGTCATGTGCTTTATGGAGTGCCACATCATATCTGTCATCACACATGACAGTGTCATATCACATCAGGCACAAGCCCCTTGTGTGTCATCTCACATAGTCACAACCAGCATGTGGGTTTTCTCACACACTGCTTCTGTGGGTCACATCACTGCTGTCACTGTGCCCTTGTGATTGTCACCTCCTCTGTGTCATCATGCACAACTGTCACATCATATCTGTCACATTGAGCCTGTGACTGTCATGCCATTTCTGTCTCAACACACATGGCAGTGTCACATGACATCTGTCACACCAAGACTGTGATTGTCACCTCACATTTGTCACATGCATTACAGAGTATCACACAGTATATGTCATTACACATGAGAATGTCACATAACTTCAGGCACAACCCACGTGTGTATCAGCTCACCCTGTCACAATTGGCATGTGATTGTCACCACACATCTGTCACAAGCCTCTTATGATTGTCACATCACACCTGTCATAATGCCTGAGTGATTGTCACCTCATGTGTGTCATAACATGCAATTATCCAAAAATGTCAGTCACATTGTGCCTGTTATTGGTCACACCATTTCTACTTCAACACATGTGGCAGTGTCACCTGACATATGTCACACCTCGAGTGTGATTGTCACCTCACATTTGTCACATGTGTTATGGAGTGTCACATCATATCTGTCACATTACACATGGGAGTGAAATATCACATGAGGCACAACCCACTTGTGTGTCACCTCACATGGTCACAACCCACATGTTATTGTCACCACACATCTGTCACACATGCTTATGTGGGTCACGTCAAATCTGTTACAATGCCCATGTGATTGTCACCTCATCTGTGTTATAATATGCAAGTGTCACATCATATCTCTCATATCATGCCTGTGATCATCACATCATTTCTGTCTCAACACACGTGGCAGTGTCACCTGATATCTGTCACACCCACAGTGTGATTGTCACCTCACACTTGTCACACGTCTTCTGGGAGTGTCACATCATCCCTGTCACATCTGACATGTGCATGTCACATCACATCAGTCAAAACCCATATGTATGTGATCTCAGATGGTCACAATCTGCATATGATTGTCACCACACACTGGTCACAAGCCACTTATGAGTCTCACATCACAACTGTCACAATGCTCAAGTGACTGTCACCTCACATGTGTCTTCACGCACAACTGTCACATCATACCTGTCACATTGCACATGTGATTGTCACATCACATCAGATCCAACCCAGTTGTGTGTCACCTCCCATTGTCACAATTGGCATATGATTGTCACCACACATCTGTCACACATACTTCTGTGTGTTACATCAAAACTGTTATAACACCCATGTGACTGTCACTTCTCCTATGTCAGAATGCACGTGTCACATCATATCTGTCACATCGTGCCTGTGACTCTCGCATCATTTCTGTCTCAACACATGTGGCAGTGTCACCTGGCATCTGTCACACCCAGAGTGTGTTTGTCACCTCCCATTTGTCAGGTGCCTTACAAAGTGTCATGTTTCCCTGTCACATCACATATGGGACTGTCACGTCACATCCATCACCACCCATTTGTCACCTCATGTGTTCACCACTGGCATATGATTGTCACCACACATCTGTCACAAGCCTCTTATCAGTGTCATATCACAACTGTCACCACACCCATGTGGCCGTTACCTCACATGTGTCATAACATGAAAGCATTATATCGTATCTATCCCATCACACTTATGATTATCACGTCACTTCTGTCTCAGCCCATGTGGGTGTGTCATCTGACATCTGTCATACCCTGAGTGTGAGTGTCACATCACATGTGTCAAATGCCTTCCAGAGTGTCACATCATATCTGTCGCATCACATGTGAGAGTGTCATATCTCATCAGGTACAACCCACTTGTGTCACCTCACATGGTCACAACCAGCATGTGGTTGTCATCACACACCTGTCACACATTGCTTATGTGTGTCACATCACAACTGTCACAACACTCATGTGATTGTTACCTCACCATGTGTCTTAAGAGGCAAGTGTCACATCATAGCTATCACATCATGCCTGTGGCTCTCATATCATTTCTGTCTCAACACATGTGGCATTGTCACCTGATACCTGTCACACTCAGAGTGTTATTGTGACCTCAATTTGTCAGAAGACTTCCAGAAGCATTACAGCATACCTGTCACTTCACATGTGCATGTCACATCATGTCCATCACAACCCACATGCATGTCAACTCAGAAGGTCACAATCAGCATACGATTGTCACCACTCATTTGTCCCAAGCCATTTATGATTGTCACATCACAACTGTCACAACGCTTCTGTGGTTGTCATCCCACATGTATCTTAACATGCAAATGCCCCATCATATGTGTCGCATTGCACCTGTGATTGTCATATCACATCTGTCTCAACACGCATGAGAGTGTCTCCTGACATGTGTCACACCCAGAGAGTGATTGTCACCTCATATAAGTCACATGCCATGCAGGGGTGTCACATCATACCTCTCATATCACACATGTGTGTGTCACATCAGATCAGTTCCAACCAACTTGTGTGTCACCTCACATTGTCACTTGCTTTACAGAGCATCGCATCATACCTGTCATCACACATGAGAGTCATATCACATCAAGCACAAGCCATTTGTGTGTCACCTCACGTGATCACCACACATGTGTCACACATGCTTATGTGTGTCACATCAAAACTGTTACAAGGCCCATGTGATTGTCACATCACCTGTGTTGTAACACACAAGTGCCATAACATATCAGTCACATCATGTCTGTTATTGTCACAGCATTTCTGCCTCAACACACACTGTGCCCTTGTGATTGTCACCTCCTCTGTGTCATCATGCACAACTGTCACATCATATCTGTCACATTGCACCTGTGACCTCATTTCTGTCTCAACACATGTGGCAGATTCCCCTGACATCTGTTACACCCAGAGTGTGATCGTCACCTCATATTTGACACATGCCTTAGAGAGAGTCGCATATCTGTCACATCACACATGTGCATGTCAAAGTCTATATCACAAACCTGTTTTTCCACAATTCACATTATCACAACCATCGAGTGATTGTCAACCCACAACTGGCACAAACCACTTATGATTGTCACATCACACCTGTCACAAGGTCCTTGTGATTGTCTTCTCATGTGTCATAATGTGCAAGTGCCACTACATATCAGTCACATGCCTGTTATTGTCATATCATTTCTGTCTCAACACACATGGCAGTTGTGATATCTGTCACATCCAAAGTGTCATTATCACCTCACATTTGTGACATGCTTTATGTAGTGTCACATCCTATTTTTCACATCATGCCTGTGACTGTCACATCATTTCTGTCTCAGCAAATATGGCAGTGTCATCTGACATCTGTCACACCCAGAGTGTGATTGTTGACTCACATTTGCCACATGCTTGATGAAGTGTTACATCATATCTGTCATCACACATGAGAGTATCACATCACAGCAGGCACAACCCACTTGTGTGTCATCTCACATGGTCACAACCTACATGTGGTTGCCAAAACATACCTGTCACACACTGATTATGTGTGTCACATCACAACTTTCACAACCCCCTGTGATTGTCACCTCACCAGTGTCATCATGGGCAAGTGTCACATCATATCTGTCACATTGAGCCTGTGACTGTCATGCCATTTCTGTCTCAACACACATGGCAGTGTCACATGACATCTGTCACACCAAGACTGTGATTGTCACCTCACATTTGTCACATGCATTACAGAGTATCACACAGTATATGTCATTACACATGAGAATGTCACATAACTTCAGGCACAACCCACGTGTGTATCAGCTCACCCTGTCACAATTGGCATGTGATTGTCACCACACATCTGTCACAAGCCTCTTATGATTGTCACATCACACCTGTCATAATGCCTGAGTGATTGTCACCTCATGTGTGTCATAACATGCAATTATCCAAAAATGTCAGTCACATTGTGCCTGTTATTGGTCACACCATTTCTACTTCAACACATGTGGCAGTGTCACCTGACATATGTCACACCTCGAGTGTGATTGTCACCTCACATTTGTCACATGTGTTATGGAGTGTCACATCATATCTGTCACATTACACATGGGAGTGAAATATCACATGAGGCACAACCCACTTGTGTGTCACCTCACATGGTCACAACCCACATGTTATTGTCACCACACATCTGTCACACATGCTTATGTGGGTCACGTCAAATCTGTTACAATGCCCATGTGATTGTCACCTCATCTGTGTTATAATATGCAAGTGTCACATCATATCTCTCATATCATGCCTGTGATCATCACATCATTTCTGTCTCAACACACGTGGCAGTGTCACCTGATATCTGTCACACCCACAGTGTGATTGTCACCTCACACTTGTCACACGTCTTCTGGGAGTGTCACATCATCCCTGTCACATCTGACATGTGCATGTCACATCACATCAGTCAAAACCCATATGTATGTGATCTCAGATGGTCACAATCTGCATATGATTGTCACCACACACTGGTCACAAGCCACTTATGAGTCTCACATCACAACTGTCACAATGCTCAAGTGACTGTCACCTCACATGTGTCTTCACGCACAACTGTCACATCATACCTGTCACATTGCACATGTGATTGTCACATCACATCAGATCCAACCCAGTTGTGTGTCACCTCCCATTGTCACAATTGGCATATGATTGTCACCACACATCTGTCACACATACTTCTGTGTGTTACATCAAAACTGTTATAACACCCATGTGACTGTCACTTCTCCTATGTCAGAATGCACGTGTCACATCATATCTGTCACATCGTGCCTGTGACTCTCGCATCATTTCTGTCTCAACACATGTGGCAGTGTCACCTGGCATCTGTCACACCCAGAGTGTGTTTGTCACCTCCCATTTGTCAGGTGCCTTACAAAGTGTCATGTTTCCCTGTCACATCACATATGGGACTGTCACGTCACATCCATCACCACCCATTTGTCACCTCATGTGTTCACCACTGGCATATGATTGTCACCACACATCTGTCACAAGCCTCTTATCAGTGTCATATCACAACTGTCACCACACCCATGTGGCCGTTACCTCACATGTGTCATAACATGAAAGCATTATATCGTATCTATCCCATCACACTTATGATTATCACGTCACTTCTGTCTCAGCCCATGTGGGTGTGTCATCTGACATCTGTCATACCCTGAGTGTGAGTGTCACATCACATGTGTCAAATGCCTTCCAGAGTGTCACATCATATCTGTCGCATCACATGTGAGAGTGTCATATCTCATCAGGTACAACCCACTTGTGTCACCTCACATGGTCACAACCAGCATGTGGTTGTCATCACACACCTGTCACACATTGCTTATGTGTGTCACATCACAACTGTCACAACACTCATGTGATTGTTACCTCACCATGTGTCTTAAGAGGCAAGTGTCACATCATAGCTATCACATCATGCCTGTGGCTCTCATATCATTTCTGTCTCAACACATGTGGCATTGTCACCTGATACCTGTCACACTCAGAGTGTTATTGTGACCTCAATTTGTCAGAAGACTTCCAGAAGCATTACAGCATACCTGTCACTTCACATGTGCATGTCACATCATGTCCATCACAACCCACATGCATGTCAACTCAGAAGGTCACAATCAGCATACGATTGTCACCACTCATTTGTCCCAAGCCATTTATGATTGTCACATCACAACTGTCACAACGCTTCTGTGGTTGTCATCCCACATGTATCTTAACATGCAAATGCCCCATCATATGTGTCGCATTGCACCTGTGATTGTCATATCACATCTGTCTCAACATGCATGAGAGTGTCTCCTGACATGTGTCACACCCAGAGAGTGAGTGTCACCTCATATAAGTCACATGCCATGCAGGGGTGTCACATCATACCTCTCATATCACACATGTGTGTGTCACATCAGATCAGTTCCAATCAACTTGTGTGTCACCTCACATTGTCACTTGCTTTACAGAGCATCGCATCATACCTGTCATCACACATGAGAGTCATATCACATCAAGCACAAGCCATTTGTGTGTCACCTCACGTGATCACCACACATGTGTCACACATGCTTATGTGTGTCACATCAAAACTGTTACAAGGCCCATGTGATTGTCACATCACCTGTGTTGTAACCCGCAAGTGCCATAACATATCAGTCACATCATGTCTGTTATTGTCACAGCATTTCTGCCTCAACAAATGTGGCAGTGTCATCTGACATCTGTTACACCCATAGTGTGTTACCTCACATTTGGCACATGCTTTACAGAGTGACACATCCTATCTGTCATCACACATGAGAGTGTCATATCACATCAGGCACAGCCCACTTGTGTGTCACCTCACATGGTCACAACTGGCATGTGATTGTCACCGCACATCTGTCACAAGCTGCTTATGATGGTCACATCACAACTGTCACAATATTCATGTATTTGTCACCTCATGTGTCTTAATGCCCAAGGGTCACATCATACCTGTGTCATTGCACATGTGATTGTCACATCACATGGGTCTCAACACACTTGAGAGTGTCACCTGACTCCTGTGACACACAGAGTGTGATTGTCCCCTCATATTAGTCACATGCCTCCCAGGAGTGTCACATCACACCAGTCACATTGCACATGCGTGTGTCACATCGTAACAGTTCCAAATTCACTTGTGTGTCACCTCACATGGTCACAATTGGCATGTCAATGTCACCACACATCTGTCACAAGACTCATGATTGTCACATCACACCTGTCCCAATGCCTGTGTGATTGTCACCTCATGGGTGTCATAATGTGCAAGTGTCACAACATTTCAGTCACATTGTGCCTGTTAGGGTCACACTATTTCTGTCTCGACACACATGGCAGTGTTACCTGACATCTGTCTCAACAAGAGTGTGATTAGCACATCACATGTGTCACATGACTTCTGGAGTGTCATGTCATATGTGTCCCATCACATGAGTGTGTCATAGCACATCAGGCACAACCCACTTGTGTGTCACCTCACATGGTCACAACCAGCAAGTGGTTGACACCACACAGCTGTCACACACCACTTATGTGTGTCACATCCAAACTGTCACCATGCCCATGTGATGGTCACCTCATCTGTGTCATAACAGGCAAGTGTCACATATCTGTCACATCATGCCTGTGGCTGTCACCTATTTGTCTCAACACACATGTCAGTGTCACATGACATCTGTCACACCAAGAGTGTGATTGTCACCTCACATTTGTCATGTGCTTTATGGAGTGCCACATCATATCTGTCATCACACATGACAGTGTCATATCACATCAGGCACAAGCCCCTTGTGTGTCATCTCACATAGTCACAACCAGCATGTGGGTTTTCTCACACACTGCTTCTGTGGGTCACATCACTGCTGTCACTGTGCCCTTGTGATTGTCACCTCCTCTGTGTCATCATGCACAACTGTCACATCATATCTGTCACATTGAGCCTGTGACTGTCATGCCATTTCTGTCTCAACACACATGGCAGTGTCACATGACATCTGTCACACCAAGACTGTGATTGTCACCTCACATTTGTCACATGCATTACAGAGTATCACACAGTATATGTCATTACACATGAGAATGTCACATAACTTCAGGCACAACCCACGTGTGTATCAGCTCACCCTGTCACAATTGGCATGTGATTGTCACCACACATCTGTCACAAGCCTCTTATGATTGTCACATCACACCTGTCATAATGCCTGAGTGATTGTCACCTCATGTGTGTCATAACATGCAATTATCCAAAAATGTCAGTCACATTGTGCCTGTTATTGGTCACACCATTTCTACTTCAACACATGTGGCAGTGTCACCTGACATATGTCACACCTCGAGTGTGATTGTCACCTCACATTTGTCACATGTGTTATGGAGTGTCACATCATATCTGTCACATTACACATGGGAGTGAAATATCACATGAGGCACAACCCACTTGTGTGTCACCTCACATGGTCACAACCCACATGTTATTGTCACCACACATCTGTCACACATGCTTATGTGGGTCACGTCAAATCTGTTACAATGCCCATGTGATTGTCACCTCATCTGTGTTATAATATGCAAGTGTCACATCATATCTCTCATATCATGCCTGTGATCATCACATCATTTCTGTCTCAACACACGTGGCAGTGTCACCTGATATCTGTCACACCCACAGTGTGATTGTCACCTCACACTTGTCACACGTCTTCTGGAGTGTCACATCATCCCTGTCACATCTGACATGTGCATGTCACATCACATCAGTCAAAACCCATATGTATGTGATCTCAGATGGTCACAATCTGCATATGATTGTCACCACACACTGGTCACAAGCCACTTATGAGTCTCACATCACAACTGTCACAATGCTCAAGTGACTGTCACCTCACATGTGTCTTCACGCACAACTGTCACATCATACCTGTCACATTGCACATGTGATTGTCACATCACATCAGATCCAACCCAGTTGTGTGTCACCTCCCATTGTCACAATTGGCATATGATTGTCACCACACATCTGTCACACATACTTCTGTGTGTTACATCAAAACTGTTATAACACCCATGTGACTGTCACTTCTCCTATGTCAGAATGCACGTGTCACATCATATCTGTCACATCGTGCCTGTGACTCTCGCATCATTTCTGTCTCAACACATGTGGCAGTGTCACCTGGCATCTGTCACACCCAGAGTGTGTTTGTCACCTCCCATTTGTCAGGTGCCTTACAAAGTGTCATGTTTCCCTGTCACATCACATATGGGACTGTCACGTCACATCCATCACCACCCATTTGTCACCTCATGTGTTCACCACTGGCATATGATTGTCACCACACATCTGTCACAAGCCTCTTATCAGTGTCATATCACAACTGTCACCACACCCATGTGGCCGTTACCTCACATGTGTCATAACATGAAAGCATTATATCGTATCTATCCCATCACACTTATGATTATCACGTCACTTCTGTCTCAGCCCATGTGGGTGTGTCATCTGACATCTGTCATACCCTGAGTGTGAGTGTCACATCACATGTGTCAAATGCCTTCCAGAGTGTCACATCATATCTGTCGCATCACATGTGAGAGTGTCATATCTCATCAGGTACAACCCACTTGTGTCACCTCACATGGTCACAACCAGCATGTGGTTGTCATCACACACCTGTCACACATTGCTTATGTGTGTCACATCACAACTGTCACAACACTCATGTGATTGTTACCTCACCATGTGTCTTAACAGGCAAGTGTCACATCATAGCTATCACATCATGCCTGTGGCTCTCATATCATTTCTGTCTCAACACATGTGGCATTGTCACCTGATACCTGTCACACTCAGAGTGGTATTGTGACCTCAATTTGTCAGAAGACTTCCAGAAGCATTACAGCATACCTGTCACTTCACATGTGCATGTCACATCATGTCCATCACAACCCACATGCATGTCAACTCAGAAGGTCACAATCAGCATACGATTGTCACCACTCATTTGTCCCAAGCCATTTATGACTGTCACATCACAACTGTCACAACGCTTCTGTGGTTGTCATCCCACATGTATCTTAACATGCAAATGCCCCATCATATGTGTCGCATTGCACCTGTGATTGTCATATCACATCTGTCTCAACACGCATGAGAGTGTCTCCTGACATGTGTCACACCCAGAGAGTGATTGTCACCTCATATAAGTCACATGCCATGCAGGGGTGTCACATCATACCTCTCATATCACACATGA